>NC_048302.1:8623620-8744595 GCF_013100865.1 Trachemys scripta elegans
CTGCGGGCAGCAGGTGCACTTCCGGTGTCAGCGGGATCTTGGCCAGCGTGGCCGGGTGCGGTGCCGCGTCCGCCGCAGCGCTGGGGGCGGAGCACCTCGGGGCCTGCCTGCAGAGAGTGGCCCGGTTCCGCCCGCGCGTGATACACCGATACGCCGCCCCTCGTGCCGGGCCGCCCGGGGGTGCTGGGGCCCAGCCAGACACAGGGTGCGCTCCGACTCGAGAGTTCCGCCCCGTCGCCAGGGTGATAGCCCCGCCCACCCCATCACCAGGGTGACAGCATTTCCCCATCGCCATGGTGATAAAGCCCCCACCCCGGTGACAGCATTTCCCCCATCGCCATGGTGATAAAGCCCCCCACCCCATCACCAGGTGACAGCATTTCCCCCATCGCCATGGTGATAAAGCCCCCACCCCATCACCAGGTGACAGCATTTCTCCCATCACCATGGTGCTAAAGCTCCCACCCCCACACCAGGGTGACAGCATTTCCCCCATCGCCATGGTGATGGTACCTTTTCCTCCCCTCACCATCAACATTTCCCCCAACATGGTGATAAAACACGATTCCTCCTCTCCCAGCCTCTTCCATTGGCCTGTCTTCTGCAGAAGATCAGACCCTAGATGGTCACAATAGGCCCTTTTGATCTTAGAATATATGAATTTTGGTAACAGTGCAGCAGCCCCTTCCACACACACACCCGTTCCGTGGTGCTGGCATGGTCCCTTCTACTCCCCTGTTGCCCATTTCAGATCCCCCTCATGGATTTGGTGGTGGCCTGGCAGTGGTCCCATAACCCTCAGGGTTCCCTGTGCTCACCCATCTAGCTTGTTGATAAGGGAGTGTCACTGCAGTGTACAGGAAACATGTTCCTTTGTCATCGGGTATCTCTCATGTGCCCGACCAGGGTAAGACTCTGCCTGTGGTACTGTCCTTGCTCTTCTTGTGGCCCTGAGGGCTGTGGGTTATACCCAACATTTTCCACTATGACACAGAGGCCTCTGTATAAAAGACTCCCATTATAGGCACAGGTTTAATCTTTCATCCCAGTACAATTTTATACTTGGAGTCACCTGTCAAGCCCTTTAGAATTGCTCTCAAGCTGCTATAAGGTTTGGTTATTTTGTATTTGAGCTTGTCGCCTTTTCTTTATAGAAATGGATAGTACTTAAATTGTTTTTGCTTCAGACTGCTCTTCCTGCCATAACTTGGTTTCACTATTTACAGGGGCTTTTGAAGCATGTTCTTTGTAAGAAAATCCTCTTCGAACTTATTGTGAGTTTGCTGCTTGGTCACCTGTGTATCCCTTGTCAGAGCTGTTTAAAGGTAGACAAATATTGCCACATAGAGCTAAGTCAAAAGCCATTCACAAGCACTGGGCCAACGAGGATAATCATCCAAGTAGTCTTGGCCTCACTCTGGACCCTGCTTTGTTAGCAGTGATCATTTATGCCAGCTCATGTATTGTAGATATACAGAATAACGGAGCATCATGTGCACGCTAAACAAATCCTGCCACAGTGTTTAAAAGGCAGTGGGGCATATAGGAGAATGCCAGCATGGTGGGTACCTGAACCCAATTTTGCTTTTTGCCAACATATTGCTGTAAGGCTGACAGAATGAAAGGATTTTTGGCAGCAGCTAATTACAAAGTCAATTTGTCATACAGCACCTCTGTCTAATTGGCTGCAGCAGCACATCAGCTGTGCAATGTAAGCGCTGTGCTGTTTTTCATGCACAAATTATAACATCACAATAGAATATACCCACAATCACTGAATCAGGGCCAAGAGTAAGTAGATGCAGCAGTGACAAGGCTGGAGAGTGTATCTAAAAGTCATCAGGGAACAATCTATCAGTGAGAAATCTATTGCGTATTACTTAGTTCTGCCATGAATGCAGGGGACTGGACTAGATGACTTCTTGAGGTCCCTTCCAGTCCTACGATTCTATGTGGCATCAGCTGCATCAGAACACAAAGTGTAGCACAATTATCACTATTCACATGGCAACCATACAGTTTCTCCAGATTGTCTCACCCGCCACCCTTACAGCCACAGACAATAGATGTCTGTGGGTGTGTAAGCGGGGGAATGGTCCCGCTATTGTGGGGAACTTTCCTGGCTTCTGCACTACCCCGGTGAAATGGGCTAGTGAAAGGATCTGAGTCCTTGCTCCCACTTCCTTTACCCAGAGGCCTCCCTGCCTTTGAGGACTCCCCTTCCACTCTCCTGTCTGGCAGAGTCCTCATAACCCCAACAAGGCTGGGCCCAGGATTCCTGGGGGGCTCAACCCCCAACCTTGCTGTGGTCTCCTAGGACAGGGGCTAGGGTGTCCCCACTCCGGAGTACTCTCTTTGCACTGGGCACTTCCCTGACCCACTGATCATTACATACAATTTAAATCAAATACAAGTTGTTTAATCAACAATTAATTTAAAAAAAAAAGAATTAGGAAAAATGGGAAAGGTTAAAGGAAAACACATCACCCCACTCTGTGGCAGAGGACATCACAACCAGTGTCTCTGGAATGTCAGGGCAGTTCACTGTCTGTTCCTTGTAGGTCCCAGGCCTTCTTCTCAGGCCCTGGCTGTGCTGCAGGGATGCTGCGGGTCGGACACTTGCAATTGTGGTGGTCACACACCTCCAGGCTTTGGGTGGTGGGACCCTTCTTCCCAGCGTCAGCCCCCCGTCGGGTTAAGATCCTCCTCCCAGTCTGGCCTGCAAGGGCCCTTGGCTGGGGGTGTCTTTCGCACTGGGCCCTTTGCCCAGAATCCCCCCTTGGCTGGCCACAGTTGCTCACTATACCTGGCTCTGCGGCTGCAGCTCTGCTCCCAGCGCAGGATCTGCTCTGCAGGAGGCATCTGTGACTCTGCTCCCAGCTCTGACCTGCTTCCCGGGCTGCTGTTGTGGCCCCTCTGGCTGGCCCAGCTCTGCTCCCCACTCAGCTCGGGCCCCTGCTCTCTCCTTAGCTCGGCCCCGCTCTGTCTGACCCAGGCAATTACAGCGCAGGACGGGGCCCCCTGGCCTCCTGACTCCCTGATTAGCCTGCCCGCCCTGTCAATCAGGCTGACGGGGAGCATTGGCCTCCCCCCATTCTTTTGGTACTGGGAGCTAGCCAACCAAAACACCCCTACTGAATGTTAGTAAGGGGACAGATGGATAAGTAGATTGCATTTATTTTACAACAGCCACTTCTCTGCTAGTTGTTATGCATGTGCTCTGAGCTCACTTGCCACAAAGTAAAAATACTTTGCCACGGAAAATGGCATGGGGCAGCACAGCTAGTGTGGAGGAACACATGCTCTGTGCAGATGGACCTGTGTCAGTGGTGGATTCCCAAGATACATGTGGCTCAGGGGGGAGGGATAGCTCAGGGGTTTGAGCATTGGCCTGCTAAACCCAGGGTTATGAGTTCAATCCTTGAGGGGGCCACTTAGGGATCAGGGGCAAAATCACTACCTGGTCCTGCTAGTGAAGGCAGGGACTTCTATGACCTTTCAGGGTCCCTTCCAGCTCTATGAGATAGGTGTATATCTCAGTGATTGTGAAGTCTGTGAGCTGGACTTGGTACTTCTCCCAGGAGGCCAAACTCCACATCTTCTATCTACTAAAGAAACTATAATGGGAATAGGGTGACCAGATGTCCCAATTTTGGGGACTTTTTTTTAAATATAGGCTCCTATTACCCCCCACCCCCATCCTGATTTTTCTCACTGGCTGTCTGGTCACCCTAAAGGGGAACCTTGTATAATTTTACTTCTCCTGTTCTGCTTCTGTGTGTTTTCCCATTATATGGGAAGATGTGGGCCAATAGTTATATAGAGAGTCTATAAAGATAACAAATTTATTCATGAAGCAGCACCAGACAGGAAAAGCTCAATTACTCCAGGGAAAGACCCAGAAGTGTCTGAAACCTTGGACTGCTGCCACTTTCTGAATAAATCCTTCATAAAATACCAGGAGAGATTTTGTATGCAGTGTAGTTGTAGCCATGTCGGTTCCAGGATATTAGACAAGATGGGTGAGATAATATCTTTTATTGGACCAACTTCTGTTGATGAGAGAGACAAGCTTTCGAGCCACACAGAGGACAAAAAGGTGTTAGTGAATTGCAGATGGTTGTAATAAACGGTAAATCCAGTGTTTCTGTCCAGTCCATGATTTTTATTGTCTAGCAGAGTAATGAATGTACTGATCTACCGGGGCAACATTCCCCCACACACACCTGGCTGTCACCTACCAACCCACACTGAAAGAAAGGGATTATCTGCCCAGGGGAAGCTCTCTCTGCCAAGGGGCAGGAAGGGAAGAGTTGTGGGGGGGAGGTTGGAGGAATGCTGTGCTGGGGAGGAGATATAATTCCATGCTGGGGGGTGTTTTATGTAAATTATTTGATTTAATTTGCCTGTTACTGTATAATTTACATATAACCATTAACTTGATCCCCCATGTATTTGCATGCATTGCTTGTGAAAGGTGTAGGTCTGATAGCCCTGGACTGGTGAAAGAAGTCCTGTACTGATCTACAGGGGCAATATTCCCCCACACACTGCCCTGCCAGCATGTCTCAAGGGATTTGGGGATGGGGGAGGGGAGTCTACCTGTAGGGGTAACAGGGCTAGTGCAGACTCTGTGGCCTATGCAACTCTTGGCCTCTCTGATGAGTCTGCAATTAGCAGAAGATGGGAACTGGAACTGACCCACCAAATATCCATAAGATGGAAACAGCATTCAGCCCCTCGCCAGCAGAGCTGGATTAAAACTGGCGATCTGCAGATGAAAGCTTTTGCAGCTCATTAGCAATTCAGATGCATTAAGTCTCTCAATAGGTACTGACGTAAAAGGGGGTCTATATTACATTAAAAAAAGACAAAACAACCCCACAATCAAACTACATTACAGAGCATTAGACTTGCAAGATCAAGCACTCACAAATTAGGCAATGCCAGCATTAAAGCGGCCTGTGGAACCTTAGTTCTGCCCCCATGTGCATAAGCATTATGATACAGTCTTTAATTATATGCCTGTGTTTGCTAGATGATAGTAAAATGTTAGGAATTAACATTCCAGAGATCTACTCCTGGCTCAGGGAGCAGAGTGTGGTCTGAACAGAGGTTACAAACAGCATAGCCCAGCATGTTGATCACAGTGGTCAACCTTTATTGAAGCTAAAATTCCTGAAAGCCGGAGCACTCAAAACCCCAGGGTGTAGTAGCTAGAGCTGGTCCGGTGCTTGCCACGGCACTCCATATTTTAGGATATGTGCCTCAAATCTTTGTATTCATTGCTCTGGGTTTCTTTGTCTGGAATTTAAGTGGGTGGCAGTGAATGAATTTATCACCAACTCACTTAAGTGTTACAAGGCAAATTAAAACTGCAGAACGTTTACAAGAATAAGTGCATCCTCACAACTGAAAACTTGCTGTTTTGTTAAGGAATAGTACATTTTGTTGACATTTGCGAGCAGTTCTGATACTATGTCTGTTTTGCAGGCACAAGCGAGGAGGAGTGCAGAAGGGCATGTGTGGTTACACCAGAGGGAAGTACTTTATTCATGATAACACAGAAGAAGTGACACGGGCAGTCAACACTACTTTCAGGTGAGTGTCCAGTTAACTTCTCCCTTTCCTTACTGCACAGGGATTGGGGTATCCATTCAGTGACCAGTTGGTCCTGCCTCCAGAGCCTGTGGATTCCTTGAGCTCCATCTAGGACACTGGTCCAAAATAAGTTCATTGAGACAAGGGACATTTCTTTGCAATTGGAACTGTCTGGCTGAATATGGGACCAGTGACAACCACACTGGGCCTCCATGCTGTCTCCCGGCACTCTTCCCTGCCAGCTCAACTGCAGACATGCTGCCAATCAGGGCCTGACCTGGCTGAAGCTACTCCAGATCCCTCTTTATATGGCAGGGTTCTTCAGTGTAGAAAGGGTCAACAGAAAAGGCAATGTGGTTTGGGACTATATTACCTTTTCCAGGTGTGTGGAGCTGGCAGTCTCCCCCTCTGGTTCTCCCCTAGGCCCACATGTTCCCTCTTCCTGCACAGACCCTGGACCCCATGGAGACTCAAGAGGGTTCCATGTGGGTCCATGGTCTGCGTGCATGGAGCTGGTTGCAAGATGGGGTGTTAATATGGAGAAGATCACCCTCCTAAAGACTGTAACCTGCATGGACTGTTTTTCTCCTGGAAGCTTCTAAAATATATCTTAACAAAGCCCATAGATAGCACCTATCACAGTGTAACAATGTCCCTGAACAAGCCCTGTGTGGGGACTGCACCCTGGACCTGTGGATTTAAAAACATGAGCCATGTCTGATTGAAGTAAAGAACTAGTTATCTAAAGGTAAGCTAGCCTGCAGTTAGATACCTGTGGCTGGCCCATGCCAGCTGACTCGGGCTTGTGGGGCTGTTTAATTGCGGTATAGACCTTGGGGCTCAGGCTGCAGCCTGAGCTCAAGGACTGTCCCACCTTGCAGGGTCCTAGAGCCTGGACTCCAGCCCGAGCCCAAACATATACACTGCAATTAAACAGCCCCTTAGCCCAAGCCTCGGGAGTCTCGTGGGCCACTCGCAGGTTTTTAATTGCAGGGTAGACATACCCTAAGGTACATCTAAGCAGGGCCGGCTTTAGGAAGTACGGGACCCAATTCAAACATTTTCGGTGGGGCCCCGGCAGGGATGACTAACAACAACAACAAAAAACGTTTAAAAAGCCTTTCTTTTCTTTCATGTATTATTTACTTTCCATAACTATATAAATAATGAAATTATATATTATGTACATTGCATCATATATGCTGTTGATCGGTTATTAATGAACTTTGTTTCACATGTGTGGGTCCCCGCCACTCCCTGGGGGTGTGCTAGGGTGACCAGATGTCCCAATTTTATAGGGACAGTCCTGATTTTTTGGTCTTTTTCTTATATAGGATCCTATTACCCCCCATCCCTGTCCCGATATTTCACACTTGCTGTCTGGTCACCCTAGTAGTGTGCACATGTGTGGGTCCCAGCTGCTCCCTGCCCCCCTCATTGAAGCAGGTGTGCAGGGTTACTGCCCTGGGAACTGCAGGGCACCAGTGGACATGGGGCTGGCTGGAGGCAGGGTAGGGGCTGACTGGAGGTAGGGTCTGGCTGCAGGCAGGGCAAGAGGTGCAGGGCTGGCTGGAGACAGGGGTGTGTGGGGCAGGCTGGCTGGCTTCAGGCAGGGCCGCAGGGGGGTGCGGCAGGGGTTGGCAGGGCTGGAGACAGAGAAGTGCGGGACTGGCTGGCTTCAAGCAGGGGGGTGCGGCAGGGGTTGGCTGGAGACAGGGCAGGGGGTATGGGGCTGGCTGCAGGCAGGGCAGGGGGTGCAGGGCTGTTGTGGGCAGGGCAGGGGGTGCAGGTTTGGTGCGGGCGGGAGGGGTGTGGGGCTGGCTGGCTTCGGGCAGGGCCACAGGGGGGTGCGGCAGGGGTTGGCTGGAGACAGGGCAGAGGGTGCGGCAGGGGTTGGCTGTGGGCAAGGGGTGCGGCAGGGGCTGGCTGTGGGCAGGGCAGGGGGGCGGGGCTGGTGTGGGCAGGACAGGGGGTGCAGCAGGGGCGGTGCAGACTGGGGGTGCAGCAGGGGCTGACTGCGGGCAGGGGGTGCAGAGCTGGCTGGAAACTGGGGCTGGCTGCGGGCAGGGCAGGGGGTGTGGGGTTTGTGCGGGCAGGGGGTGCAGCAGAAGCAGATGGAGCCCTGGCCCTTTAAATAGCCCCCGAACCCCCCACTACCCCAGGGCTCTGGGGGCAATTTAAAGGCCCCGGGGCTCTCCTGCTTCTACCGCCCCGGCCCTTTAAATAGCCGTGGGAGCCCTGGGGAAGTGGCGGGGCTCCCGCGGCTATTTAAAGGACCGGGACAGCAGAAGCAGCTGGAGCCCCGGCCCTTTAAATAGCTCCCAGAGCCCCCCGCTATCCCAGGGCTCTGGGGGCTATTTAAAGGGCTGAGGCGGTAGAGGCAGCGGGAGCCCTGGGCTTTTTAAATAGCCCCCAGAGCCCTGCAGCCCTACCCCAGGGCTCCAGCAGTGGGGCGCTGGTGGCAATTTAAAGGGCCTGGGGCTCCAGCCCCTGCTGGGAGCCCCAGGCCCTTTAAATTGCCCCGTGGGGAAGCCGGGCCATCCCGGTACGGCGCACTGGCTCTTGCTGGTACACCATACCGGGCTTGGGTGCGGGGCCCTCTTAGGTGTGGGGCCTGATTCAGGGGAATTGGTTGAATTGGCCTAAAGCCGGCCCTGCATCTAAGGGTATGTCAACACTGGAATAAAAGACCCCAGCACAGCTGCAGCTGGCCTGGGTCAGCTGACTCGGGCTTGGGGGGCTCAGGCTGCAGGACTCAAACTTGCTGTGTAGATGTTCAGGTGGGACCCCAGGCTATAGGACCACCCCCCTGACAGTCTGTACCCGTGTGTTCTTCACCCTTTTTCAAAACCATAATGAATTTTGTACAAAGTATGCTTTGCGGGCTGTCATTTGAAAACTCATCATTTGGTTGCTGACCATTATTCTCCTGGTAAAATACACGTGGCAACATTGTATGTAAAGTTATACAATTCCACTGTATAACATTACTGGGACAGGTTCAAGTTTAGAAAAGCAGCCACAAACCAATTCCTCAAAATAAAACACAAACTGATGCCTCAGCAAGGTGTCATCAAAATCAAATGGCTTATCACCTGGTTAAGCAGCAACTCTTCGGCAGGAAAAAGGGTGTGATATTATTTTCAAAGAAAAAGAAAGCTATAAGAAAGGATAACAGTGGCCCCAAAATACTCCTTCCTTTCTCTGTGCTCACGGCATCAGCAACACCTGAAGGACAAGGAAATTAACACTGAACACGGGGAGGGTTACTGACTGAAAGGATTCCTGCCAGTAAGACTGCTAGAGTATGTGGTAAGAGAAACCTTTGCTTTGAATTCATTTGGCTTGTTAAGTTAAATATTAATTGTGTTTTATCTTTTATTTTCTTGTGACCAATTCTGACTTTTATGCCTCATTACTTGTAATCACTTAAAATCCATCTTTCTGTAGTTGATAAACTTGTTTTATCTAAACCAGTGTGTGTTTGGATTGAAGTGTTTGGGAAACTTCATTTGGGATTATAACATTTGTGCGTATCACTTTCTATTATGAAATGATGGACTTTATATGAGTTTGTATTGTCAACAAGGGTGCTGGGCAGAACATTTCTAGGGGAAAGTCTGGGACTGGGAGTTTGCTGGTGTTACCCTGCAGTGTAATTCATGGGTGGCTGGCCACAGCTCTCCTACAGTATAGTTAGGAGTAATTTACATGCTGGAGGCATGTTTTACAACCCTGCAGCCCGAGCCCTGCAGGCCTAAGTCAGCTGACCTGGGCCAGCTGTGGATGTTTAATTGATGGTTAGACATACCCTTAGAGCAGCGGTTCTCAACCCATGGGACACATGTGGCCCTATTAGCACACAGCTGCGGCTCACTTCAGCTGTGGGCTAGAGGCCAGCCCGTGTGCTGGGGTCTGGCAGGTTCCTAGCTGCCTGACATAGAGGGGTCTGGGTTTCCCGGCTGCCCATCGCAGCAAAGTCAGGGCTTCCGGGACAGCCCCTCGGGGTTGGGGGCCTGGGATCTGGAACAGCCGCTCAGCCCTGGTCCAGGGCAGCCGGCCCGCCCCACGTGGCAGGAGTGTGGGGGCTGGAGCAGCTGGCCCGCCCCATGTGGCGGGGGTCCGGGGCAGCCTGCCCCATGGGGTCTGGGGCATCCGGCCAGCCCTGTGGGGCTCGGGGAAGCTATGTGGTGTGGGGTCTGGGGCTGCCGGTCCACCCCAGGTGGGCTGCCCTGCCACCCACTCTTTGCGGCCCAGGTAACATATTGTGGGCCACATATGCACTTAAGTAACCCACCAAACAGTAATAATGGGGACAGAGCAAACTGTATGCTACTTAATCCCCTTGTCCGTTGTGTTAATACCAGTTCTCCTTTGCTTACGTGCCTGATGTTCTTTATCCTTCTAGTACCTTGGGTGAATTTTGTTTGCAGCTCACTGTGGTTCCTGCACCATTACTCATTGATTTCTCAAAATAATCTTTTAAAAATCGGTATTGATTTTACAGGAGCTGTCAGTTACTGCCCCTGCAGCCTCCTTCTGTTCTCAGCTTGCTGGCTTTATACAAGCTCAGCCTGCCCCTGCCCATCTGGGCTTCAGCTGGCTCTCAGGCAGGTGCAGCCTATCAGGTTAATTGTCCTCACAACCTGCTCTGCCTTTTGTGAGATGGGCACTCCATTGCATCCCTCTCTTTACATCTCTCCCTTGTGAAAACTGACCATTTATTCCTACTCTTTGTTTTCTGTCTTTGAACCGGTTACTGATTCATGAGAGACCGTTCCTTTTATCCCATGACTGCCTACTTTGCTAATGAGCCTTTGGTGTGGAACTTCATCAGAGGCTTTCTGAAAGTCCAAAACCTGCCACAAAGAGGAAACAATGGAGTTTTGGAAACAAGGAAGGAGCTGACAGAGATGTTCCGGATCCAGCAGGTATCCATCTCTGTCCTACTGTCCTATCAGTGTGACAGCCTGGGATGCGTGCACAAATGGCAATTTTCCATAGTTTATAACTTGGATGGATTTTCATGGCACAGCAAAAGGCACCTCTCTGACCCCAGGGCTAACCTCCTCCTAATTCCAGTTCTCTGTTCCAAACCCCTGAAGTGCTAGAGCTGTTCAAAAGTCCAGTCAAACAAAGGTATAGCCCAAAGCACTGATTATTCATTCATCTCATTCTCAGAAATGACTAAACCTTTTTGGATCAAATTTAACAAAAAAATTCAGCAGACACCACACATGGCACATTTCGATCATTGAGGCTGAAATTTCAAAAGTTCTAGGCATCTGAAAACTGCTTTACAATAGGAAGTATTAGGCAGCCTTAATAGTAGGTATTGCTACTGCCCATCATGCAACCGTTGTACTATTTGTTACTCCTCTTAGCCCTGCCCAGCTATTTGCCCTGGTTTCTGTTCCTCCTACATGCACTGGTGAAATTGTTAATTGAATTGTGAACATTCTCTTCACAGCTACTCCTGTGCAAGGCCACTAAAGGCAGTTGGTTCACCTGGGCTACCTCCCTGCACACAATGAGTTGGCTAGGTATAACGGAGGCCAAACAACGAGCAAGTGGTCTGTGGACCATCAGTGGTCTATGGAATCTCTAGCACCAAGTAAGAGATGCATCATATAAGTACAGTCCCTTCCTAAAACTACTTTCTAAGCCAGGGGTGGGCAAACTTTTTGACCTGGTGGCCAGTTGGGGTATAGAAATTGTATGGCGGGCCATGAATGCTCCCAAAATTGGGGTTGGGGTGCAGGAGAGGGTGCAGGCTCTGGGGTGGGCTGGGGATGAGGAGTTTGTGGTATAGGAGGATGCTCCGGGCTGGGACCGAGGGGTTCGGAGGGCAGGAGGGGGATTAGGGCTTGGGCAGGGGTTCAGGTTCTGGCTGGGGGTGCGGGCTCTGGGGTGGGCTGGGGATGAGGAGTTTGTGGTATAGGAGGATGCTCCGGGCTGGGACCAAGGGGTTCAGAGGGTGGGAGGGGGATCAAGGCTGGGGCAGGGGGTTGGGGTGTGGGGAGAGGCTTAGGGGTGCAGGCTCCAAGCAGCACTTACCTCAAGCGGCTCCACCCTCGGAGCGGGGCCATGCCGCGGCTTCTGGGAGCCGTGTGGTGCGCCCCCCAACCCGGCACCCCGGCTGGAGCACCAGAGCAGAGCTGAGCTGCGTGATGCAGCCCCCGATCCAGCCCCCGGCTGCAGCACCAGAGCAGGGCAAGCCCCAGACCCCGCTCCCGAGCAGGAGCTCGTGGGCCAGCTTAAAACGGTTTGCCCACCCCTGTTCTAAGCATACATTGAATAACATAAAGGGTGGGTTATGCAGTCAATAGGATTCTCTCTACAAGTTCTGGTAATTCAGTGACAAGACTGCCAGTTGGAATATGCGTAGATGTTTTCTCCACTTCCTATACATAAATAAACACTGCTTGTGTGTGTAACTGTCCTCATGCTATGTCGGAAAGCCAGCTGAATGGCATGCGGACAGAAACCATCCTTTAGTGATTGTCTCTTGAAGTAGCATGGCTCCTCTGTAAGAGCCTGAGGAGTGGGACTGGATCCAGCCAGCCCTGGGAGAGGATGCTGAGAGCATACTGAAGAGCTGTCTTCAGCCAGGGCTTGCCAGTTTAACAACTCAGTTCACTGTTCCATTTGCACACTGGGCTCTTTGACGCAACAGAGAAAGATGCCTTTTTTTTTTCTTCCTCTTAAATCTGCCTGGCCAATTTAAAGCTTGTGGATTCTTTCTTCCCCCTCAGGGAAAGCTTATGAGAGGATTTTCTTTTTTTAACAGTTCATTCCATGAAACTGTTTTTTTTTTTCCCCCCCTGTAGATTGTTTGCTGTCAGGAAACGTTGAAGCTGAACACAAGGCTTTCATTGCAGGTCAGTAGCTGAACTCTCGACCGAAGCATTTAACATTCAAGTGTTGCTTTAGCAAGTACCAGAGTTTGCTAGAGACAAGTTAGCAAAGTTGTATCATTCCAGTCAATGCAAAGCTGCCTTCTTAGTGGAAATGTTAGTTTAGCTCTTCAGGGGTTTGCAAGATTAGTTTTGTCATCTTTGTCATAGAGACAAATGGGCCAAATTGATGCCGGTTGTCACTTTATTGAGAATAGTGGTGTAACTCTAAGGGTCAATCTGCCTCTGTGTCATTTAATCACTGTATGGCTTCGTTCACTTAACATTTAGTAAGACCTACAAGGAATTTTCAGGACAGCAATCTTCTTTTTCTCTTATTTTGTAAGAATTATATTTTTGAGTTGTAATTTGTTCACTCACTTCTTTTTACCGGTGTTCCTTCGAAAGCCTTTTACTACTTTGTACAGGCACTCTGCAGGGAAGGCAGTTATATACAATTGTCTTTTGTATTTCCTTTTAGATTTCTATCAAAAGACCTAAAATTAGTTGCATCAGGAAGGAAGGATGTAGGTGTATCGTTATTGCCTCTTTCCAGCCTGTAATTGAGGTAAGTCACTTGTTCTTCTTTCCTTGTCTCTGAAATTAGTCTTTGAAATGGATTCGTTGTTGTTCTCCTCTGTACTGTATTTATGGGCATCCTCCTTTTATTTGCTATTTATTAATTTTTCTCCAGTCTGATTAAAAACAGATGGTTGATCAAGTCAGAATCGTAAAACTGTTTAATTAAATCCTATACTTTTTATTCCAATGCTACCCTGGGTAGTTCCCTCCCCCCTCCCCCCCTCCTGTTATCATCATGGTAAATAGTGTGGGTGTGTGAATATTGTTCTGGGCTGGTCAATTCTCACACCAACTTTGCAAAATGGAAAAGATTTTGACTCCAGTATTCAGCACTTTTCTCCTGTGATGGCTTTCCGGGAGTGTGTAAGTTTAATTGGATTGTTTCAGAACACATTGAATGTATTTCCGACCAGGCACGTTTTTTAAAAATGACATCTTGAAGCTAAACAGGCAACCCACAAAATAATAATTTCCATCAGGCTGTGGATTTTCATTCCCCTCAAAATCCCCTGGGATTATGAAGAAATTTATAACTTTCCAAAATATCAAGTCAATATTGATAGAGCCCAGTTCATGTGACAGATGTGGTGGTGGCATTGGCTCTACACAATTATTGAAAATAAAATTGTAGTGAAGTGATTAGTCTGAGTGATTATTCTCTGGGGAACTAAAGAATTATTACTTTAGTTAATTTTATTTTTCAAATGAGTTGAGCTCTGGTTAGCACTGTGGAGAGACTGATTGTCCTTCCAGAGTTAAGATTGCAGCAAGCAAGTTATTATGAGTCCGATTTTGACACGCACTCTGTAATTTCATCATTGTTAAATCAATCAATTGGAAACTATACGTGGCACATCTTAGCCAGGGAAAGTTTAGTTCAAGGTGAACACTCTGGTGTGCGGAGATGGAGCTTAGGGGGGGTGGGTCAGAACACTTTCAATTTTGAAAATCCTTCTAGCCCTTTCTTTTGGCTCCTCACATCTCTGAAATGATTTGCTCAATGACTTCCAAACTGGACTGGCCTGGCTGAGGAGAGGTGCTTTTTAGTGGTTCGTGGGAGTTGAGATGCAGTGAAGATTAGTGGAGGAATTACAAAGCTACACAGAGCTGTTTTCAAGCACCTATAACAACCTATCATTTATGATATCTCCACATGAATAACTTAAGAAAAAGATAGTTAAGGCTCAATAGATTTTAGAACTTTCTTTGACATCAAGCCAAGTCTTTGCAACCCTCTCTATCAGATATTTCTGAGGGGGAAAAATATATATATATCCTCTAACTCGAAAGATTAGAAATGCACAATGAAGGATTGTAGCCAGTTCCTCACTGACCAGTAATTGCATATTCATTAACACAACAACCAATTTCCAGTGTGCTCTTGACTTTAATTTTGCCTTCTTAAGTCTTGAAACTCAACAATGTAATCAACTAGTGTCAAAATATAACACACCTTTTCCTAAATGAATTTTCAACAGAATGGGTATGACTCTCCAGTGTATTACGCTACTGGGGCTATACTACCTTTCTTATTGCGCCTGCTCTGGGGTGGGGAACGTGCCGCACCCATTTAAAAGGGAACTGGTGGGGGGTGGGGGAGAGGGTGAGGATGAATGACACCAGGATTCCAAAGCCAGTGTCGAGCTACTGGATCACTGATGGGGAGTTGGGTGTGGATCTGCAGTTCATTCTCCCAGGGGCCAGACCCCACCTCTCCTACAGAATGCTTAGGTAGAGATTCTGAAAGCTGGTCTCCTCCATAGGTTTTGCTGCAGGAGGGAATGGTTTGCCCCAAATAGTTATGCTTATGATACCGGCTATGTTGTTCCTGTCTTGGTGACATTGACTGTAGTTGTAAAATGCATTGATATAAACACAGCTAGCTAGTTCATCCCATTTTGATCTTCCTTATATAAAACAAAACCTTTACATGCTTCCTTCTGAGATGCTTGGATGGGAACAGCATATGCACATCTGCCCTCTTGGGTAAGTATCTATCTCCATCTCAATCAATTCTGTCAGAGGTTTGTGCATTCTTTTGCATCTTGCCCTTCTTCATGGTGAGAGCAGTAAAATTGGCATAACTGGCTTGTAATAACTTCTTCCTGCAGTCATTAAATACTTCAGCCTTACGGCACAACTGAATTTGCTGTATGAGGGGCAGTGTGTCAAGGCTGCTAAGCCCCAGGCAAAGCACCTGCTTGTTAGAAAATGGACAGCAGTGTAAAACAGTATGCTGGAGCAGCAGAAGCCGCTTTGTAGTGACTGCTGATGCTGGCTTCCCGTGCAACCCCATTAAGTCTGAGGGCATGGGGACCCGAGAATAGGAGACCAGGGGAAATGCAGAGGGGCAGGGATCTAGGAGGGGGTGTAGAGAGTATGTAAGGGGCTGAGAGGGATGTGGACTGGGGGACACATGGAGGGTGGCAAGGAATCAGGCTCCACCATCTTAGAATAGGGTGTCCTGGAGGTGGGACAGCATGGAGTTGGGGGGGAGGCAGGAGATTGGTATGGCATGACGGAATGGACACAAAGGGGTGTACAGAACATGGGGACATAGCGGAAGGTCATAGACAGAGGCATCAACAGGATGATCCAGTGGATGTGGGTGACCTGGGTTCTATTCCTGCCTGTGCCATTGACCTGCTATGTGTCTCAGGTTACCCTCACATCCCTTTGTCTGTCTGGCCTATTTAGATTGCAAGCTCTCAGGGCAGGGTGCTTTCTCACTGTGTGTTTGCACAGCACCCACTGTAGTTGGGCCCCAATCTCAGTAAACGCCTCTAGGCACCAATTTATTTATTTAATAAGCAACCCACAAAATGCTATAGAAACAGTCCCCTGGAATTCTGCAGCCAAGAGAAGCCTTTGGCAGAGCTCTGTTCTGCTGCTGGAAGGCTGCAGTGAAACACAGTGTGTTTGCGTCTTCCTACGTTTTTAAGTAAGATCCTTTCATTGTCACTGGAGCACTCCTAGGCTCAAGAGAAAAGATTTAGATGAAAATCACCCAGCATAGGCATGTGCACAGGGTGTGCCGGATGTGCCCAGGCACACCCTAATGCCCGCGGGCCGGATCCGGCCCCTCAAGGCTTTGGATCCGGCCTGCGGGATTTGTCTCCCCCGTGGTGCCGCAGGTCCCACGCCGCTCTCAGAAGTGGCTGGCACCACATCCCTGGGGCCTGGAGGGGGGTTGGGGGTGGGGCAGAGGGCTCCGTGCATTGCTCCAAGCACCGACCCCCACAGCTCCCATTGGCTGGGAACGGGGAACCGCAGCCAATGGGAGCTTTGTGGGAGGTACCTGGAGGCGTGGCAAGGGCAGCGCGCAGAGCCCTGTGCCCCCCTCCCCCAGGGCCGCGCAGGGACATGGTGAGCGGCGCGGCATGGGGCCAGGGCAGGCAGGCAGGGAGCGCGCCGCTGCAGGTAAGCAGCGCCGGGCCGGAGCCCGAACCCCTCCTGCACCCTGCCCCCCAACTCCCTGCCCTGAGCCCCCTGCCTGCACCCCGCACTCCTCCTGCACCCCAACCCCCTGCCCTAAGCCCCCTGCCCACACCTCGCACCCCAACCCCCTGCCCTGAGCCCCCGCTGCACCCCGCATTCCTCCTCTGCCCCAATCCCTTGCCCTGAGCCCCTTCCTGCACACCGCACCCCCTCCCACACCCTGCACTCCCTCCCACACCCCAACCTTTATGATGTCTGCCTTAAAAATAAATAAATAAATAAATAAAATTCCCTGGGTGCACACCCTAATGAAATGTGCTACGCTCGCATATGTCACCCAGTCCATAATTTCAGGATCCCTCTCAGCAGTGATCAGTAACTGAAGACAGGCTTATTCTCCCCCTGGACAATGACCTCTGCCCTTAGAATCTTCTCCCTTCTCTGTCTCACTGAAGTGTTGAAACAACAACAACAGCAGCTTCTTCCAGATGTTGTGTTTGGGACTCGGGGCTATGGTGACATTCTTAATACAGTGACTAGCTGATGCGCCTGTGTCAGGACTGAGATCCCCACTTTGAACTTTAGGGTACAAATGTAGGGGCCTGTGTGAAAAACTTCTAAGCTTAACTACCAGCTTAGCTCTGGTTCGGCTGCCACCATCAATGGATTCCCTCCCTGGGAAGCCTTGAAAAACCTTCACCAAATCCCTGGTGAAAACAAATCCAAAACCCCTTGGATCTTAAAACAAGGAGAAATTAACCATTCCCCTCCTTCCTCCCACCAACTCCTGGTGAATCAGTTCCAACCCCCCCCCTGGGATCTACAACAGGGAGAAATTAACCATCCCCCCTCCTTCCTCCCACCAACTCCTGGTGAATCAAGATCCAAAACCCCTTTGGATCTAAAACAAGGAAAAATCAATCAGGTTCTTAAAAAGAAGGTTTTTAATTAAAGAAAAAGGTAAAAATCATCTCTGTAAAATTAGTATGGAAATTAACCTTACAGGGTAATCAAACTTAAAGAGCTCAGAGGACTCCCCTCTAGTCTCAGGTTCAAAGTACAGCAAACAAAGATAAACACTCTAATAAAAGGTACATTTACAAGTTGAGAAAAACAAAGGAAAACTAACACGCCTTGCCTGGCTATTTACTTACAAGTTTGAAATAGGAGAGGCTTGTTTAGAAAGATGTGGAGAACCTGGATTGATGTCTGGTCCCTCTCATTCCCGGAGAACGAACACACTCCCAAACAAAGAACACAAACAAAAGCCTTCCCCCCCCAAGATTTGAAAGTATCTTGTCCCCTTATTGGTCCTTTAGGTCAGATGCCAGCCAGGTTACCTGAGCTTCTTAACCCTTTACAGGGAAAAGGATTTTGGAGTCTCTGGCCAGGAGGGATTTATAGTACTGTACACAGGACAGCTATTACCCTTCCCTTTATAGTTATGACAGCCTGAAATGACCACATGTGCATTAGGAAAATTAATGAAGAAATTGGCACAGGCTTTGCTGGGGTGTTTTTTTTAGCTTCTTCTTCCAAAAATACTAATGTTGAGTCTCTCTAGCTGAAAAGGTGAATTGCAAGTCAAGGGCAAAATCATTTATTCAGCTGCTGATCCTTCTCTCGTTAGAACAGCGAGACTGACCAAGAGAGTTGTAATAATTACATCTCCTCCCTAGAAAGTCGAACAAAACCAAAACCACCCGGCCTCTTCCATTTA
The DNA here is from genome assembly GCF_013100865.1 of Trachemys scripta elegans. Taxonomy (NCBI): domain Eukaryota; kingdom Metazoa; phylum Chordata; order Testudines; family Emydidae; genus Trachemys; species Trachemys scripta. The sequence continues at coordinate 8,641,858 of NC_048302.1, forward strand.
CTAGGAGTGCTGGAATAAATGCATGTTCAGCTGTATAGAACAAGTGCCTTCCTCTCACGTTCTTGGAGTCAGAGCAATCCGTGTCCTGTCCCTAGAAGAAGCAGGCATTGCTCTTTGTTCTTGTTAGCCTGGCAGACCGAGAACACCTACATGCGAGTGAGTTGGGTTCTGTTCCATTTTGTGCATCATCAATAGACTTCGTTTACTGCAGGCCAGATTGGAATACTGGGAGGCAGAGCTGCAGCTGGACCAGGGCTGCTCACTCAGCTACAATGACTCACCCCCCTTCTGCAGCATGAGGGAGACCCTGGTGCGCATCTACCTCAAGTGCACCAGGTTGCAACCCCTTATCCCGCCCCTTCCGAACCTTCTCCTTAGGCTCTGGCTGCACTTTTCTCCACACCTCCTGCTCTATGCACACCCATTCCGTGGCCCCATGAAGTTGCAAACCTCCTCGTTCACCTCCTCCTGGCGCTCGCCAAGGTGGCCATCCACTATACTAGGAGGAGGATGCTGGATGGGGGAGGTACTCTGCAAATGCACAACCTCTTTCTGCTCCTCCCGGAAGTCACGTCTCTGCCCAGAGTTCCTCTGGGCCACATCCACTGGCTCCTTGGATGCCTTCGAGGAGCAATGGGCGCTGCCCAGGCTTCTCTGCTCAGTGTCCCCCTCTGGCTCCCTGCTTTTGACCCTATGACCTCACTCCCATCCCTGATTTCTCATTTGTTGCCCCCCGAACTCTTTTGATGCCTGGGTCCAGTGGCTCCTCCCCTTAGGCTGGAGGGGGGCCTTTAGATGTGGGCAGGCTTGTGCCCACCCAAACCTGGCAAATCAATAGATATAGTGACTCACCCGTCCAGCAGAACCTTCCATGACACATTGCCCAGGCATGCTCCAGCAACTCAGCTGCACTAACTCATCCCTCAAGAGAGCCTGCAGTGACTCAATACTCAGAAAAGGTGCAGCAACCTATTCATAGATAGAGCCCTAGTTAGATGACCCCAGGGCACAGGTATTTCATCCTCACCACCCTCCTGATGCTTTGTCGTGTTACAGACTCCCTAGACTTCCCTCCTGCCTCTGATCCTGCCCCAGCCTTGTTCCAGCCTTGACTGTGCTCTATTCTGACCCTGCTCCAACCCTACACCTGCCCCGTGACCCCCCAGATCCTTGGACTGACTTGAGCCCAGTATCAACTTCAGCCTACTTCCAGACTCTATGATCCTGATTTGGCTTGCCCTTGGACTCTGACCCATAGCCTGTCCCCCTGTTTCAGTGCTGCCCTCGGCCCAGTTCCAACTCTATGTCTGCCTTCGAAAATGTTCCAGCCACCAGAACTGACAGCCTAGAACCCAGAGTCCGACAGATAACATGGACTAAGGTTCTACTCCGTATGAGCAAGGCTAAGTTCCACTGGAGTCAGTAGGACTATGCACAGAGTAAACGACTACTGAATGTGAATAAGGGTCCTAAATTCTAGTTAGTTACACTTGTGCAACCCCATTAAGGGCCTGAGCCAACTCCTGGTGAAAGCAGTGAGTCTTTCCCTTGATTTATGTGGGCAGTGGATCAGGCCCTAATGGGGTTGCATAGCAGGATGAACTGGGATGCCCAGGATATCTGATGTTCTTTTTTGGCGTACAACATGTTTATTCTTATTGATGGTGATGTGTGGGCTGGAAAGAGCTTATCCTGACTTTCTGATCCCAGGCTGCGTGTACAAGACTGGCCGTTTACAAAAGCTGCCTTTCTGTTCGTAAACTGAGCACATTTGAGACGGAGATTGCTAAGAAATGATAAAATTGGCCATTTTTATGGAGTCCCCTTTTCAGAGCAGAGCTTCCTGCCAGTGAGAGCTGTTAGTCTATGGAAGGTGTTCTCCCAAGGAAGTGCTGGGAGACCCATCACCAGTGACATTTAAAACTGGGTTGGGCAAAACACTGGAAAATATTCTGCAGGGAGTGATCTGCCATTGTCAGGGGGGTAGCATAGATGACTTGATTCGTTTCTTTATCAATTTTTATGGTGCATTAATGGAATGGGCCATCTCTTCAATTATTTTCGATGGATGCATCCTTAGTGTTAGGTTGCTTTGGGAGTACTGCAACACGATCCAACTACCTTTGCACGTACATCAGCCCAGTATTCAGGAAGGAGAAAATCACATGGCTCTAGTGAAGCAACCTGGAATCCTTCTGAAATGAGACTCCTGGAAAAAATATTTTTCCTCCCTCCTGCCCCCTGCAACTTTAAACCACAGAGAAATCTTTGGGAAAACAATAGGAGTGACTTGGTCTGTGGATGTCTCTCTCCCAGGTTGGCATACACTGGCACAGCTGGTACTCCTAACCATGCAGCGGGCATGCCACTGGCAGGAGTGGGCATGGCTGGAGCACAGTGAGGTCTAATGATCCTGGGGGGGTGTTGGAATGACCCTTTGCGACCGTTTGCAAGTTGGAGCAGCCGTGAGGATCAAGAGGTTGGGCGGGGGGGTTTAAGCTGTGGTGACTATTTCTAAGCCAGGCCTTCTTGCTCTTCCCCTTTGTGTGGAAAAAATCCTTTGGACTTGATCTAAGATCTCTCTGTGCTACCAAAGTGACAAGTTGCATTCCTTAACCATTAAAATGCAGGCCAAATTTCAGATGGTCCCCAAAGTAATCTGAAGGGGAAGCAGATAAAGAAGAGAATATCCGTATTAAAGACCATATCAATCAGAGATAATTCAGAGACCATCTTTGTCTCACAGCTTCCTACAGCAAGGGGACAGTATTCATCAACTCCTGTGTGACAGGAATCCCAGGGGAATCAGCTGAGGGGTCACTCAGTTAGGCTGAACTGCAAAGAATGGGGCAGACAATCCCCAAAGCTGGTGGATATTCCAATACTTAGATTTACCAAGCCAGCACAAAACCTTCTATAATACCCCACTGGTTACCCAGAAGTCAATAACATAGTTCCCTTAAAGTAACCCAGCCTCAGGCCTCCACCTAGGTACCCAAGTCAAATATGATGAAGATTACTGAAAATCTTATTCATCGTATAAAAAAGTTCTACCAATCCCAAAGGATCGGACACATTACCTCCCTGGTTACTGAATATTCCAGATCTTGCCCAAATACATGCTTATAGCCAATTCTTATTAACTAAACTAAAATTTATTAAAAAAAGAAAAGAGAGTTTAGGTTAAAAGACCAGTATACATACAGATATGAGTATAATTCTTGAGGTTCAGATTCATAGCAGAGATGGTGAGCTTTGTCATTGCAAAGAGTTCTTTCAGAATTGTCCATAGGCAATAGTCCAGATTATATTCAGGGTGGTCCAGTCAGAGCTGGGATCTCAATCTTGTGTTTTCAGCTTTCCCTGCATTGGAGCATCAAGCAGAGCTGAGATGACAGGATCCGGACCCGAGGGTCTTTTATACAGTGTTCTAGCAGCCACGTGACCACACAGTCCTGGGTGAACAATAGGCTTTTGATGTAACCTTCTGTCTCCTAAGCACTACCGATAATTAGTTACACAAATTAACATGGGGCAATTTATCCATTAGGCAGTCTATCACAAACTTCAAAGAGACATACAGACAGTGACATTATTTCACCCAAGATTCATCTAAATGTTAATATTCCCTTTTGACCTCGGAATGAATAGTTATAGTGCCAGACAGGAACTGTCTGTTTACATGGCTAGCATTTATGAATACATGCATACAATCAGTATCACTTCTAACTTCTAAACATAGGCTAGAACTTTGAAATGCAAACCTATCTAGCATTGAATGGCCCTCATTACCATTCGCATACTTTCTAACATGACTTTAAAGGTTGGCTCTGGGTTATTTAGCCTGCAAGCTGCTTAACCTTTTCCAGCCATGTGTCACACTTTGTATAAGATTTGTTGCAATTATGTAACAGTGGTAGCAATAATGAATTGCATGATTATATTTTAATTAGATAACATCACATCCTGTATTCCCTTAGGAGGAATGATTATGTCAAAGCAGTGGTTGCTTTGGATTATCACTCAGCTCCAATGTAGGATTTTCAGAGGTTTATATATATATATAGAGAGAGAGAGAGATACCTATCTCATAGAACTGGAAGAGACCCTGAAGGGTCATCAAGTCCAGCCCCCTGCCTTCACTAGCAGGACCAAGTACTGGTTTTGCCCCAGATCCCTTGGCCCCCTCAAGAATTGAACTTGTAATCCTGGGTTTAGCAGGCCAATGCTCAAACCACTGAGCTATCCCTCCCCCTCTGATGTTTGCCCATCAGTCGGAGTTTAGTCCAATCCCTGCTTTTAACATATAGTGCAACAGCTCCTCAAGATCAGTGTGATTCCCCTGGTTCTTCCCCATTGGGCTAACTTGACATCGGTCTCAGAGAAAAATGCCCATTTCTTTGTAACCTTTTTCTTAAATGCTGGGTGGGTGAAGTCTGTGGCTCCACAGTTTACTCTCAGGTCAAACTGAAGTTATGGACCAAGATCTTCAGAAACAGAAGCCTGTGGTTAGGTTATAAAGCAATATTTAGGGACTTAAATAAACAGCCTGATTTTCAAGAGCATTAAGCGCCCAGCAGCGTCCACTGATTGGATGGGAGTTTTTAGGTTTTCAGCACTTTTGAAAGTCAGATCACTTTTGAGATCTGAGTAAGGATTTAGGAGTAAAATTACCCAGAGTACCTGAGTGATTTAGGAACCTAACTCCCTTGAAAATGGGGCTTAGGCTGCTCAAATTTTGAAAATGTTACCTTCAAAACCTAATTTTAGAAAATCTTGGCCACTGTGATTAGAGCACAATCAGTAAGTATTATATGTGTCTGATGTCTGTGTCAATCACTCAGTAGTGGAGAGAGGGTGTGATGGGCTGCAGTCATGAGAAATCCCCTAGCTACCACCTGAGTGGAACAAGGACTGTACTGGGGAAAGGACCGTGCCCAGGCTAGAAAGGAGTCTAGTCTGTGAAAGAAGCTTATTGGAACATCTCTGAGAGTGAGATTTCATCTCTGTTCAGTTTCCTACTGTATTAGGCTTAGACTTGCATGCTTTTATTTATTTTGCTTGGTAATTTACTTTGTTCTGTCTGTTGTTACTTGGAACCACTTAAATCCTACTTTTTATACTTAATAAAACCACTTTTTGCTTATTAATTGACCCAGAGCAAGTAATTAATACCTGGGGGAGCAAACAGTTGTGCATATCTCTCTATCAGTGTTATACAGGGCGAACAATTTATGAGTTTACCCTGTACAAGCTTTATACAGAGTAAAACTGATTTATTTGGGGTTTGGATCCCATTGGGAACTAGATGTCTGGGTGCTAGAGACAGGAGCACTTCTTAAGCCGTTTTCAGTTAAGCCTGCAGCTTTTGGGGGATGTGGTTCAGACCCTGCATCTGTGTTGGAGCAGACTGGCGTGTCTGGCTCAACAAGGCAGTCTGAAGTCCCAAGCTGCTGGGCTCAGAGGTAGTCTCAGCACATCAGGTTGCACTCCCAAGGGGGTTTCTGTGACCCAAACCGTCACAGAGAGGTTAAAAGGTCATCCGTTCTGGAGGATGCATTGTGTGGATTTAGGCTGCTCCAATGTACGCTTCGGACTGGACCAAGCTCTAATCAATCCCAGAATAAGGTGGGCATACATGTGGCTTTGCTTCTATTCCCATCCCTCCATCCCATCATTGCTGCACTGGGTGCAGCTTGGCCAGACCAGAAAATCTGGCCCTGTATCCCTAAAGATTTGTCAGCATTAGGGATTTTTGCACTGGTGTAGCTATACCAAAGCACTTGCTCCACACTGGGGGTGAACATTCCCATAGCTACATTGGTGTAAAAATCCCTAATGCCGGTGGGCCCTGGGAGTTTAATTTATGCTCAATTGTTGACTCCCGCTCTGTTCCCATGCACTTTATTTAGGAATAATTGGAAGCATATATCTGCCCAACCCAGCCTCTTTTCAGTTTGGATGTTTTTGTTGCAAAGTTTATACACGGATATTGACAAGATATAGAGTATTGTTCAGTGTGACATAAATAACCTACATAAAAATTGTTTTTTCATAAATTGCCTTTAAATAAAAAGCTTCATAAGGGAAAATATAACACACCTGAATGGTGCTTCAAATGCTAGAGCTTTAGAAATAAATCAATACACACTTTAGATTAACCATTTTATCATGACAGTGGAGGTGGCTGGCTGAGCACTATATGTGTTAGGCTGGTTTTAGTTATGGAGGCACAAAACAGCCTAAAGAAAATGTCACCCGTCCTCCAACTTGTATGACTGTGAAATGTGATTTTACTAGTGGTCAGGCCCTGTGGTTTTCTAACACCTAACCACATCAAATATACGTCCCTGGGAATGAACTGCCCTCCAAATATCACAGCTCTCTCCGAGCATTTGTCAGGAAATGGAAAGCACTTACTTAATGCAAAAGGAATGAGAGGAAAGAGTCTCAAAGTCATAGGAGAGAGGCAGAAACAACCTTTCCCGCTAAAACTCCCAACAATTAATGTTACTAAGATACCAGTGTTTTTAACTCCACAACCTTAGAGTATGTCTACACTACCCACCGGATCGGTGGGTAGTGATCGATCTATTGGGGATCGATGTATCGCGTCTCGTCTAGACGTGATACATCGATCCCCGAACGCACTTCCCGTCAACTCTGGAACTCCACCAGGACGAGAAGCGGAAGCGGAGTCGACAGGGGAGCGGCGGCCGTCAATCCCGTGCCGCTAGGATGCAAAGTAAGTCAATCCAAGATATGTCGACTGCAGCTACACTATTCTCGTAGCTGAAGTTGCATATCTTAGCTCGATTTCACACACACACACACACACCCCAGTGTAGACCAGGCCTTAGAGCTGCAAGAAAAGACTTTTACTAAATGGTGTAACGGGCATCTCAAGTCAATGAACTACTATATAAAGAAAGTCTGGGCTCCTGGTCTTTAGCTGCAGCCAAGAAAGAGCTTACAACACACCGTGTGTGTGTGTGTGTGTGTATGTGCATGCACATCTCTAAAGATGGATTTAAACATCCTTTGTGCTCCTTAGAGCCTGAGGTTGCTCTACATCCCATGCACAACCACTTACCCTGGTTGCCAAAGGTTTCAAGGGGCCAACACGTTAGCCAGGAGTTGCTGGGGTCCATGTATCAGAGGGGTAGCCATGTTAGTCTGAATCTGTAAAAAGCAACAGAGGGTCCTGTGGCACCTTTAAGACTAACAGAAGTATTGGAGCATAAGATTTCGTGGGTGAATGCCCACTTCATCAGACGCAATGGGGGTCCATGGAATCCCTGAAGTTGCCCCTTACAGCAGCTGCAGGGATGGGTTTGTGTAGGAGCCACTGTGCCAGCTCTGTGCCACTGGGGGAACCCGCTGTGTGGGATGGTCAATGCCTGGCTGTTTACACTGCTCTTAGTGTCACTCTTTCCTAGTGGAATGGTACAAGGCAGTGCCACCCCAGGGGGAGTGTGGCCCTGAGATTTTGACTCATGATGTAGATGTTTCTACAAATCAGTCTGCGGATGTGGTGTCTGGTTTTCTTTGCTGGTCACCATTTGCTTCGTCTGGTGAGTCAGAGAGTCTAGGTCCATGTGGAGAAAAGATTTTTTACTTTGTCGGATACAGAACAGTCTATTGGTTTCTTACATGCTGGGTTGAAATCCTGCTGACACAGAGCCACTTGAAAGATCAGCCCCCTTCTGGAGTGTGTAGAGCTTGGGCTGGTTGGTAAACGGATAATACCATGACCCACACCCACAATAGTAAGTCTGGGTGACTTTTGTCACTAGATTTAGGAATTAGTGCTTGTGTTATGCTTCGTTTCTAGACTGAGCGCCTGTAGGAGCTGAGTTTTGAAGAATGCTACTGTAGTCTTTCCTTTGGAGCCTGTGGGAATTTGGGTGATGTGCATGTTTTTATACTGATCCCTGATTTCAAGGTCTTTGAATTTCTCTGAGAAGTGCAATCTTACTCTCAGATGAGTCTCACCTTTTAGCCGTGCCATGTATTCCTCCATTCTGGCAGTCCAGAGTCCTGCAGTTCCTCAATTTACTTCCACTCTCATTGAACTCTCTAACCTGTGCTTAATTTGTGCTAGGGCTGAGCCCCCGGCACCTCTGGGCTGGGCAGTTCAGAGCCCCCGGCACCTCTGGGCTTGGTGCATCCGTTATGAATGTAATAAATTGCTTGAGCCCCGGCACCTTTTTCATTACAAATTAAGCACTGTCTCTAACCCCACAGTCAATTGAAGCAGTCAGTTTGCTGGATTTCTTTTCCATTAAATAAGCAATCAAGTCAGATGGTGCTTATATTTTTTCCCCCAGAGAGCAGAGCTGCAGGTGATGTGTCATTTGCAATAGGGTCTAGCACAGGGGACGGCAACCTTTCAGAAGTGGTGTGCCGAGTCTTCATTTATTCACTCTAATTTAAGGTTTCGCGTGCCAGTAATACATTTTAACGTTTTTAGAAGGTCTCTTTCTATAAGTCTATAATATATAACTAAATTATTGTTGTATGTAAAGTAAATAAGGTTTTTAAAATGTTTAAGAAACTTCATTTAAAATTAAATTAAAATGCAGAGCCCTCGGACCGGTGGCCAGGACCCGGGCAGTGTGAGTGCCACTGAAAATCAGCTCGCGTGCCGAAGGCGGCACGCGTGCCATAGGTTGCCTACCCCTGGTCTAGCATCTTTGATGCAGAGGCCTTTGGCATCTTCCTGACTTTCTGCTTCTGGTACTTCCCAACAGCACAGCAGTGGGCTTTTTCCTTAATATCTATGTTGGTATAAGATGTAAGATTCAAGTTTTAGAGGAGACAGATCAGTGAGAGGAGGCATTGAGGGGGAAGGAAGGCTGAGTAACAGGAGTGGGTGTACAGATAGAAGCCTGCATTGAGGTTGTACAGGTGGGACTGAGAGCATAATTTGGAGACCCTGGAGCTGGACGGGTGTAGCTAAACCTTTAGTACTAATCATGATGCATGTGATGGAAGAATCCAGCATTGCTCTCGGATCCCAGAGTGAGGTAGTCCAGAAACAACATCACTTTGCTTGTACAGTGCACGTTTGATCAGGAAGTCACTAAGAGAGATGATAAACAGGGGACCCACAATGGCATTTTTATAGAGTCCCTTCTCAGAGCAGAACTGCACTTTAAAATCCAGTCCCTTCTGTTGCAGGGGATTGTTCAGCATTTGTAGGCAGATGGACTCTCTAATCTGAGGATTTTTCTGTCTCTAAATTCGATGAGTCTATGGAAGTAGAATCCCACAGGAGGATGACGGCATTAGTGGACCGAGAGGACTACTCCTCAAGGTATCTGTTGATCGGAATGCTCACATATTCCAGTTATCAATAACTACCAGATGCTTTTGCAATTATTGGCGGACTGCAGTAATTTCCAGAACTCCCTCCTATCATTTGGTCTGGCAAATGCATTATGAGTTTCCTTTTCAACTGGTCTGGAAATAGCACAGCCCTCAGGGAGGCTAAATTTTGGTAATTCCCTTCTTTCATTAGCATATGAAGGCATCAGTGGCCTGCTCCCACTCCCATGGAAGTCAACGCTAAACGACCCAGTCAATGAGCCAGTGCAGGACCAAGCTCCAGCCTTTCAGGAGGCTAGATTCACAGCTTGTCAGGTGATATATCTGCTGTCAGGCGTTGGTCGGTCTTCTCCACTGAATTTTGCTCCCTTGGGAGAGTCCTTTCGTATTCAGGATTCAGGTCCTATTTGGATTTGTTTTAAATTTAACCTTAACTCTGAATTTTCTAGGATCGTAATGCTTGGTTTGGGGGTAATTACAACACGCATGTCATATTTTTACCCTTAATTTACTGATCTATACTAGAGCTGCTTGCCAAATTTCAAATTCTGAAATTTCAAATTGTCAAAGTTGAGGCGGAGGTGTTTTTGTTTTGTTTTTTGAATGGGGCAACATTTTCAAAAGTGCCTAATACCCATCTTCAAAAGTGAGCTAGACACCTAGTGAACAGCCATACTGCAAGGGGAGGTGTGACTGTAGCGCAGGTAGACATACCTGCACTAGCTTCAATCATAGCTTTCAATAGTGAAGACTTGGTGGCACTGGCTTCAGCATGGGCTAGCAACCCAAGTAGGTACCCAAAATCCCTGGTGGGCCTTTATTTGGATGGCTAGCCCAAGTACAAGCCCATGCCACCACATGAGATGTGAGCATGTCTACCTGTGCTACAAACACATCTTCACTTTTGCTAAAGTATCATGATCTCATCTGTCCTCTCCCCTTTAACTCCAGTTTGGTGTAGCTTTTTGTCTGAGACTTTCTAAAACCATGTGAAGCTGCTGAGCTAGGAGGTGTAAAGATCTTTCAATACATGCAAAATTCAATTCAATTAAGTGCTGTTAGTGAAAGCTGTTAGCACCTCCCTCTCCTCATCTGCTCAGCCAGAGCAATGGAAGGAGGTGGAGGAGGAGAACTGGAGACATTATACGTAGGAAGATAGAAACTGGCCTAGTGAATCCCCCACTGGTACATGGCAGTATTTATTCCATCTGCCACAGTGGGCAATCAGTAATGCTGCAGAGAAAGTCAGTCCCCACCCTGCTTCAATATTGCTTCTACCCAGTCGTGCACTGGTGAGTATTTTCTTATTGAATCCTAGCAGGCAGTTAGTCTGAGATTTGATGGGTGGGGTTCGGGGGTACAGGTTGTTTGAGGCTCCAGAGAGGAGCCCCCTCACAGCTTTTCATCTCAATTTTACTAATAAAGGAAAGTGCCACTGCGCGTCAGGAAACCAAGGGGGAAGTGAGAGGCCATCTCTTGCCCTGGGGAAACTCAGATCCAGGGGAGTTCCTTCTTCATCTTAGGGGAGCTGGAAGAGGACAGCTGGGCTGCACCTTGCCATCAAAAGGACTCTAAAGCGTGGGCAAGCTTTCCCTGAAGGTGAGTAGAGAGCTAAGGGAGACTCTGCCGAAGGAAGGTTTGGAGCCAGGGGAACGGCTGATAGATTTGCTGTGTGTTACGCCTCTTGAGTGCGTCCCTTTCTTTGTTCAGGATTATTTGGCCAGCCAAACCACAAGCTTTGCATGACCACTTGGGTGCTTTTGTGGAACTCATGGGGCCACACCCTGAGCTGAGCTCTGTTGAAGCCAGTATAATGATCCCGATGTACATCAGCTGAGGAGATGGCCTATTGAGTATATCATGGGCATAACCCTGGCAATCAACAGGAAAGTCTTGCCAAGAGGCAGGGGGTTGTTTTCATTGTTCTAAACAATTCCGCTGTGAATTCAGAGGGATTAAGGCCAAGGCCAAGGCCTGGCTACAATTCCCCTTCACTTACGATGCAGAACTACGAATGTTATTAGTGATATAATTATCTGGCCATTGAACAAAGCCAGCTTTTGATTTGATTCTGACTTACTGTGACAAGCCAAAGGCTTTAGTTATCATCTTATTGGCTTATGCATCTTCTCTTGCTTGCTCCACTGCAGCTGTAACTCGCTATCCGAGCTGTTGGTTCCTGATTTTCATTGTGCCTGAGGCAGGGAGGATCTCATGATACTGCATAACAATACAGTCAGTGGAAAAACTGGGTTTTCTTTTTGGTATTTGATGTAGACGTTTTGGAGATGCAGTGTCCAGCACATTAGTTTAGGCTCTGCGCCTACCAGTTCATGATGCCAGGGAGAATTGGCTTGCAGAGCTAAATGATATTCTATTACTGAGGTTCAAGTCATATGCCATAACCGTTGCTTCTTTTCCTCTGATCTACCAATTGATTTAGGCTGTCTTCCAGACTAGTTTGCTGACCCCTTTGCCCTGGAAGAAAGATTAAAATCTGTGTGTGCTAACACAGCAGGTACAATTAATGCTTGTTAGCATTTCAGAAATGCTCTGACATTCTTCACCTCGATGCTAAGCAACGATTCTCTCTCTCCTGATGCACTCTTGATCTTCTCTACTCTTCACCTACTGACAAGTATCTCCAGCCAAACTGGTTAGTGCAGCCAGTAGCAAATCTATGTCAAAAGTTTAGGTCTTTTAGGCCTGAGTCAGCAAGCAAAGCATTTAAGCATGTGTAAAATTTTAAGCAAGAAAGAAAGACAATTGAAGCCAATGGGATTATTTCCATGCTTAGGGTAACCAGATGTCCGGATTTTATAGGGACAGTCTCTATATTTGGGGCTTTATCTTATATAAGCTATTACCTCCCACCCCTTGTCCTGACTTTCCACATTAGCTATCTGGTCACCCAGGCTTAAATTGACACACGTGATTAAGTGCTTTGCTGGATGGGGGCATCAGATGCTAGTAGGTGAATTTGGGGTATGCTCATATGGGAGATGCTAAAGTTTTTAATATGGGAAATCAGGTGTCCTTGTACAATTAGGGTTGCATCTGGCTTTTGCCTGTGACAGGATCTTAGAAGCTCTCAAGCTAAAAGAGTGACTTACTTTACAAAAAAGAGAGAGAAGTGGCTAATGCCCTCCATATGACCCCACTAGATAACTCCCCCAGTTTGACAACAAACCATTGATAATTTCTCTTTCGACATGGTCTTTCCGCCAGTTGTGCATCCACCTTATAGTAATTTCATATTTCCCTAATTTGCTTATGAGGTAGATGTGGAGCTATGTCAAAAGCCTTATGACAATCCAGATATATCACATCTACAGCTTCCCCCCATCCACTAGACCAGTGGTTCTCAACCAGGGCTATGCATAACCCTTGGGGTATGCAGGGGTCTTCCAGGGGGTACATCAACTCATCTAGATATTTGCCTAGTTTTACAACAGGCTACATGCAAGGTACTAGCGAGGTTAGTACAAACTAAAATTTCATACAGACAATAACTTGTTTATACTGCTCTATATACTATATCAGTGTTTCTCAACCTGGGCGGTCGTGAGTTATTTTATAATTATATGGTAAAAGTGAGAAAGTAAGCAACTTTTCAGTAATAGTGCGCTGTGGCACTTTTTTGTATTTTTATTTCTGAGTTTGTGAGCTAGTAGTGTTTAAGTGAAGTGAAACTTGGGGGTATGCAAGACAAATCAGCCTCCTGAAAGGGGTATAGTAATCTGGAAAGTTTGAGAACCACTGCACTAGGCCAGTAACCCTGTCCAAGAAGGAAATAATGCAGGGCTTCTCACTGCTTATAGTGTATTCCCAAGTGCAGCAGCACACTTAGGGTGTGTCTACACTGGCAGAGTCTCTCCACCGGCAGTTCCAGCGCCGCTCAGAGAGCGCTGAAGGGAAACCGCTGTTGTGTGTTCACGCTGTCAACTGCCTGCGCACTAGCGTGTTCACTCTTGCGGCACTTGCATCGGCATTCGGAGCGGCGCACTCTGGGCAGCTATCCCACAAAGCATCTCTTCCTCTTCTGCCGCTAAGAGTTGTGGGAGGGCAGAGGGGGTCGCAGGGCATCCTGGGTCCTGTCCCAATGCCCTGTGATGCATTGCTTTGCATTACAGCAATCCCTGTGCTTTTGTCCACATTTGACGCCATCTTTCCGCGGGTTGTGTAGTGCATGCGCTGCCTCTTCGGTCTGCAGGAATGGATCCGGCATTGTTGACCAGTATGCTGCTCACTCCACGAACATGTCACGAGTGGCAGTGGAGTTATTCCTTAAACTACAAAGGCAAGAGGTGTCCGACATTGGTGTCGCCACGCGTAGTAGCTATGACATGAGATTGCTTGTGGCATTCACGGAGGTGCTGACCACAGTGAGATTAAAGATTTGTGTATGTCCAGGTATCGTATGCAACCTTGTCCTTTGGAGTACAGTGCAGTGGGTACTGGGAGTCGGCAAGGCTGGACTGTGACAGGGCAGGAGTGGAATGCAGCGAGTACAGACTGGAGCCAGAATGTTGATAAGAATGTGTTGGCGGTGTCTGGGGGGCGCATGGGAAAGAGTTTTGCGACAGCGGCCGCAAGGGAGGGTGGGTGCGGAGGTGCTCGATTTGCAGTGCTAAAAGTGCCTGGAGCATGTCCACTTACCACTCCATAACGTTTAAGAGCCGCTCTGTGGCTTCGTTTTGGTGTGCCACGTTCTCCTTTCGTTCCCTCCTTCTCACTGTCCTGCTACTCCCTCAATTCTTGTTTTTCTGCCATGGCGTGCTGCATGACATCACGCAGAAGGTCCTCTCTACTTTTTCGTGGCCGCTTTCTAATCCTGCACAGCCGTTCAGCTGTCAATAATAAAAAGGGAGGCTGGGCTCTCAAGGCCATATCTGTGAAGCCAAAATGCAACATTTTACAGAAGCAGTATTGTTTGCAACACACAGTCCACAGTATCAGTGTTTCAAAACACAACCACTATTCACATACCTGTCACTAACTGGCTGACCCCCAGGCAAGCACACATGAGCCACAAGACCCCCAAAATGGTGAGTAACCACAGGGGCAGGGGAAATCCAGTGTTCCAGGACAGTACTGTGCACTAGGCATGTGGCTCTTGGGGAGAGCCAGCACTGTGTGGGGGGTGTAACAATGCGGTTCTGGCGGGACCCAACTGAGAGTGCCAATTCAGGACAAATCGCTTAAAACAGGGCAGTTACAGCCCTAGGCTGGGGTTTTTCCACCTCTAAGGCAAACCAAACCAGCCAGACAAAGAGGACTTTGGTCTCACCCCACTGGCTAACCACAAGTCACACAAGCAATTCCCGTAGACACTCCAGTTTCCCAGTATCACCACCAGTGCCACTCATTATGGGAACAAATGGTTATGAAAACCAATACCCCAGTAAAAGAACAAAGGTTCTCTCGATCCCAAAGGACCAAGACCCAGACCCAGGTCAATATACAAATCAGATCTTATCCACAAATCACGCTGTTGCCAGTCCTTTAGAATCTAAAATCTAAAGATTTATTCATAAAAGGAAAAAGATATAGATGAGAGCTAGAATTGTTTAAATGGAATCAATTACATACAGTAATGGCTAAGTTCTTGGTTCAGGCTTGTAGCAGTGATGAAATAAACTGCAGGTTCAAAATCAAGTCTCTGGAATACATCCCCAGCTGGGATGGGTCATCAGTCCTTTGTGTAGAGTTTCAGTTTGTAGCAAAGTCCTTCCAGAGGTAAGAAGCAGGAATGAAGTCAAGATGGAGGAGAGGCATCAGCCTTTTTATAGTCTTTTCCAGGTGTAAGAAAACCTCTTTGTCCTTACTGTGGAAAATTACAGCAAAATGGAGTCTGGAGTCACATGGGCCAGTTCCTGCATACTTTGCTGAGTTGCAAGGTGTATTTGCCTTCTCTCAATGGGTCAGTTGTATAGCTGATGGTCCTTAATGGGCCATCAAGCAGGCTACGCAGAGCTAACACCAACTTGTCTGGGAAGTTTCCCAGAAGCATAGCATAAGTTTGAAATACAGACAGTATAGAGCCAATATTCATAACTTCAACTACAAAATTGATACACACATAGACAGCATAATCATAACCAGCAAACCATAACCTTGTCTTAGACACCTCCATTTGACCCCCTTTATACAAGATTTGGTGCCACTACAGGACTTTGGTTGCAACCATGTTCTATATGGTCCCAGTTCAAATCAATAACATGACGGGGGCATTAAAATCATTCCTGTCCCCACATTTTCCACAGGCTGTGTTCATTATGGAAGATAGCTCGCTGCTGAGGGTGAGCAGGGAATCAAGGGAGGGTCTTCTCCAAGACTGCGGCTTCCGCCCTGGCCCTTACACAGCTCACCTGTGTGCAGCTATGGTGTGTGTCCCCCTCCCGAGTGGCTTGGGAAATTTACCCTTAATGGGGCAAGAAACAAAGCAACTCTGCCAAAGACCCTGTGGCAGCGGATTGCCCAGTATCTCCATGAGAGTTTTGTGGAATCTGAGGCAGATTCACGTGAAGTGAAGGAGTCCATCAAGACTCTGTCTCACCGCTCTGACTAGGCATTTGGTGGTACGCGCATCACACAGACACAAGCCTGCCTTCTGCAAATCCCTCCCCGCGTGCACAGCACACAGAAAACAAGCTAGCCTTCTGCAACCCTCCTTCCCCCAACAACTCGCTTCAGCAATTCCCCAAATCAAAGCCACTTACCAGGGGCCTCCTCTCCTGTTTCCGCTTTGCCAAGCTCCAACCGCAGTGACTAGCTAGCCACCTCCGGCATAGAGAAGAGTTCCTGGCTGCATGAATCTCTGAACGCCGAGTCGTCCTCTGCCTCTGGGTCCCCCTCCCCATCCTCATCCAAGATTTCCTCCTCCTGGCTCAGTCCAATCTCAACTGGCACGCAAGCCCCCAAAGTATCCATGGGGCTCTTCACAGTGGAGGTGGGGTCGCCACTGAGTATCGGGTCCAGCTCTTTGTAAAACCGGCAGCTTGTGAGCGCAGCACCGGAGCAGCGGTTTGCCTCCCATGCCTTGTGGTAGGCGTTCCACAGCTCCTTCACTTTGACCCTGAACTGCAACTTGTCCCAGTCATAGCCCCTTTCTGTCATGCATCATGATATCTGTCCGTAGGTATACTAATTCCTATGGCTGGAGCGCAACTATGACTGCACTGCTTCCTCTCCCCAATTGCTGATGAGGTCCAGCAGCTCGGCATTGCTCCAAGCGGGGGATCGCCTGGTGCACGGAGCAGCCAGGGTCACCTGGAAAGATGCACTGAGACCACTGCACGCATTGCCAAGCAAACAGGAAGGGGACTTTCAAAATTTCCAAGGAATTTAAAGGGTGGTGCTGATGGTTGATCACCTGAGGGCAGGGCAGTAGACTTCAAATCGATGGTCAGAGAGATGAGAACAGGCATTGTGGGACGCTCCCAGAGGTCAATCACAGCCCTATAACGGCCACGGTGTCTACACCGACACTGCAGCGCTGTAGCCCTGGCGCAGAAAGCTGTATGCCTCTCGTCGGGGTGGCTTTTTTTACAGCGCTGCAACTGCGCAGTTTCTGCGCACAAAGTGGCTTGGCAGTGTGCACACCTTGGGAGTTATTTTACTGCTGCTTTACTGTGCAGAAACTTGCCAATGTAGACAAGGCCTAACTTCCCGGTCTAAGCAATCATGAGCGTGTTACGCCTGTGCTGTGTTCTTCACACCAGCTGCCAGGAAAGAGGCAGATTGACTAATTGTAAACTTCATGGCGTAGGTTCTGGCTGCATTCCATCCCTCTTGGAGACTGTTTCTGGTGTGGATCTGTGGATACCGCCTGAGGTTGGCATGCCATTGTGTCTTTGCTGTGATGAGCCCTAGGGTGGGGCACTTGCTCCCCCACCCCCAAAATCCATTTCAATCCATCTGAACCACTTTGAACAGCTTTCTTCAATGGTGAATGACCATTCTTTGCCATCACTCTAGATTTATTGCGTCTACTTCCCATGCCTTTTCCTCCTCCTCTTGTAGCGAACCTTCTGGTTTGACCCTTTTAAAATTCAACCCTTTTCCTTGCTGGTGGCTGGTTCAGGGCTAGGGGGCAGGGAAGGTTTTCTACATAAATTATGGCTAGTGTTTTTGCTTCTGGACAATGAGGGCAGAAACGGATGCTCCAAAAAGTGGGTTTATACTTTGACTGATGGGTCAGTCATCCTTAGTTAAAATAGATTTTATTTTCATCTTCCCCAGTTGTGGCACAGGGTCCTTCTGAGCTGGCTATTAAAGAGACACCAGTGTTGAAAATCGCTTTTCCATCTGAAAACGTTGGCGCTGATATTGTTAGAAGCAATCCCCAGAGTACTAGAACAAAGCACAGTACATGCTGTTAATATGTTTTCTTCCCATATGTTGGTGCATATTGGCAATATGGACAACACTTTAATTAGTGAGAGTTGGATTAAGGGTTGGAAAACAAAACCACCTTCTATTTTTCTACAAATAAACTTACCTTTGCTTGGTTACTGGGCCAGATTTTCCGCCCCACTTCCCTCCCCCAAGCTGGTGTAAAATGGCATAGCTCCATAATTTCAGTGGAGCTATGCCAATTTAGTCAATAAAGATACTTTTCCCTTAACACAGAACAGCTTGCGTTGAGTTAAGCTTTCTAGGTGATTGAGTCCTTAACTTTCCTTTTCTCTGAATGGTTATGGTGCTCCCTTTTTTTGTTCTTTGACCTGATTTTATCACCCCTTGTTACACTGCCCCTGGGACAGATTAAAATCCACCTTCTCCCCGTGTTGGACTGTCAAACCAGTGTGACAAACTAGAGGAGGAGAAGAGAGAGGGGAGGGTATCTGGAAGTTCAACAGCTCAGAAGGCAATTTTCCAGATCAGAAAACAGCTAGAATATGGAGAGAGTTAAATAAGGAATGATTAAATATACAGGTCAAAAGGGCTGACAGGGTCTCAGTAAGAGGACACCTAAATCAGCATTAGGCCCTGATTCTGCTCTTGGATGCACACAGGCCTTACTCACCCACTCATTGCACAGAGCTAGCTTGAGCTAAAACCAGCATGAAGATATATTTTGGTTAGGATTAGGGTTAGGGGGGTACCTATATAAGAAAAAGCCCCCAAAATCGGGACTGTCGCTATAAAATTGGGACATCCGGTCACCCCACTGTTATCAAGTGGTTCACCCATATTTACCTCTTAGACCAGATCCTCTGTGCCACTTAGAACTAAATCTGGTATTGTCTCTCCTCGTATGGGTTCCAGGACAAGCTGCACCAAGAAGTAGTCATTAATGGTGTCTAGAAGTTTTATCACTGCATCCTGTCCTGAGGTGACATGTACCCAGTGAAAATGGGGTAGTCGAAATCCCCCATTTTTATTGACTTTTCTGTTTCTGTAGCCGCTCTAATCTCCCTGAGCATTTCACGGTCACCATCACCATCCTGGTCAGGTGGTCGGCAATATATTCATACTGCTGTACTCTTATTATTCAGGGAGGAAATTTCTATCCATAGAGATTCTATGGCACAGTTTTATTCATTTAAGATTTTTACTATATTCGACTCTCTGATTTCTTTCACATGTAATACCACTCCCCCACCAGCACGACCTACGCTGTTATTCCTATATATTTTATACTCTTATTACCATGTCCCATTGATTGTCATCAGTCCACCAAGTTTCTGTGATGTCTATTATATCAATATCCTCATTGACTGACTACTAAGCACTCAAGTTCACGCATCTTAGTATTTAGACTTCTACATATGTATATAAGCACATATAAAATTTGTCAATATTTAGTTGTCTGCCTTCATGTGATGTAATTGAATGGGACTCTTTCATCTGACTGTTTCTCTTCCACTCCTACCTGTACTTTATTAACTTCTATCCTCTGCTCCATAGGCACCGACTTCCTCTGTTCCCAGGGGGTGCTTGACACCCCCCCCCGCATCTGCCCCAGGCCCAGCCCTCATTCCACCCCTTCCTCCAAGCCTCCATCCCGTCTCTTCTTGCCCCCCCCCCCCCGCTAAACAGCTGATCTATGGTGGGTGGGAGGTGCTGGGAGGGAGGGAAGGGGAGAAGCTGATGGGCGGGGCTGCTGGTGGGCAAGAGGCACTGATGGGGAAGAGGAGAAACTGATCCGCGGGGCTGCCGATGGGTACTGAGCACCCACTATTTTTTTTTCCGTAGGTGCTCCAGCCCCGGAGCACCCATGGGGTCGGCACCTATGCTCTACTCTTTAGTAGGATATAGAGAATCCCGTTAATAGATCCTCCCCTAAGGGATGTCAGTCTGAACCATGTGCTCCTCTGCTTTCCCCCTGCCCTTTAGTTTAAAGACTCCTCTACAACCTTTTTAATTTTACATGCCAGCTATCTGGTGCCATTTTGGATTAGGTGGAGCCAAGGCTTCCTGTACAGCTCCTCTTTTCCCAAAAGCTTCCCCAGTTCCTAATAAACCTAAAACCCTCGTCCCTACACCATCGTCTCATCTGCCCATTGAGACCCTGCAGCATAGGCGCCGACTCCGTGGGTGCTCCGGGGCTGGAGCACCTACGGAAAAAAAAAGCACCCATGCGGAAATATTGGTGGGTGCTTAGCACCCATCGGCACCTCCCCGCCCCAACTCACCTCCGCTCCTCTCTGCCTCCGCCTCCTCCCCTGAGCGCGCTGCCTGCCCGCTTTTTCCCCCAGCTCTTGCGCCACAAAACAGCTGTTTCGCGCAGCTGGGGGTGGGGAAACGCGGCTCGGTGGTCTGGCTAGATGTCTTTAGTGATCTGCAACTTCTCACCTGGTAAACAATTTACCATGCAGTTCTCCTGGTCATCGCAAGCCCAACTCTTTATTCTTCTAATAATCTAGTCTCCCATAACTATTGCCTGTCTCTTCCTAATCCCAACCCCCCCCCCCCCCCCCCCATCCCCCCCCACCAAGAGTCACAATATTGCAGGCAGAAGTCCAGCAGCACCCCCCCCCCCCCACCTCCCCCCCCCCCCCCCCCCCCCCCCCCCCCCCCCCCCCCCCCCGCGTGCGATAGGATACCATGGCATCATCTGGAAGGAGAGTCCCAATTATGGGATCATTTCCCTCCTCTCCAGCTTGATGTTCTCCTTCCCAAAGACTTTCATCCTCCTCAGCAGCACAGAAGCTGCCAGATTGGGGGTGAGACTGTTCTACTGTGTCCCAGAAAGTCTCCTCTGTGTACCTCTCTGTCTCCCTGGCCTTATCTCCTCCAGTTGAGCCAGTCCGGTCTCAAGAGCCAGAACTCAGTCTTGGTGGGCCATGAGTTGCTTCCCCTTGATTTCACACACACATGCCACCTGCCCACAAGGTAGGTAATCGTACTGCTACATTCAGTGCAAAAAGGTGGACAGCCTCCACTCTGCTGCTGGACTTCTGCCTGCAATATTGTTACTCTTCATGGTTTTTAATTTATTGGGGGGCGGGGAGGTTATTGGCCTACGTTTAGAGAATGTTTGTTTGTTTGTCTATCGGGTGTGTGTGGATTTCACACTCCCTTTCTAAACTCCCTCGCAGATCCCCCCTGTTTGCTGCTCCTGTTTGCTAGCTCCTCTGGTTGCTTAGGAGCTGGCTTCTTAAACTCCCTGTTCTCTCCAAGTAGTCCCCCTCCCACCCCCCATCAAAGGATCCCGATGGGATGAGGGATCAAAGGAGAGGGAGGAATCCATCCTGGGAGGAGACAGAACTTTTTATTTCTTGAACACATCTTGGCAAAATTAAGAGTGATCCGAACAGGGCCGGCTCTAGGATTTTTGCCGCCCAAAGCAAAAACAATTCCCCCCCCCCCCGGTTCTTTAATTACTCCACCCCCGGTCCCGCCTCAACTCTGCCCCTTCCCCAAATCCCCAGCCCTGCCTCCTCCCCCCAGGCTCTCAAGCCTAGGAGAGAGGGAGGGAGGGGGAGAAGCGGCACCCGCGCTGCAGCCACTCGGAGTCTCCCCCCCTCCCAGGTTTGAGAGCCTGGGAGGGAGGGGGAGACTCCAAGTGGCCGTGGCGTGGGCGCCGCTTCTCCCTCTCCCTCCCTAGCTCTCAAGCCTGGGGAGCAGTGGCGCGCAAAACGGCCGCTCGGGATCTCCCCCTCCCTCCCAGGTTTGAGAGCCTGGGAGGGAGGGGGAGACTCCGAGTGGCCGCGGCGCGGGCGCTGCTTCTCCCCCTCCCTCCCAGGCTCTCAAGCCTCTTGAGAGCCTGGGAGGGAGGGCGAGTAGCAGCGCACGAATCAGCTGTTTCGCGCGCCTTGGCAGCAGCAGCGGAGGTGAGCTAGGGCGGCCGGGGCACATTTTTAGGGGCGGCATTCTGGCGCCGGCCATGCCGCCCCTAAAAATGTGCAGCCCCAAGCACCAGCTTGTTTTGCTGGTGCCGAGAGCCGGCCCTGGATCCGAATATGTAAATCAGATCAGACCTCTGCTGATGTGGAAGCTCCAGCCTTGACGACTGTGCAAGCCATCTACCCTCAAGCTGCTAAACCAGGATGCAGCTTGTGTGGGGAGGAGGAGGAGGAGGGCAGAGGAGTGTCATTCTAGATTCATAGTGGCCCCCAAACATCCATTATTTTTCGCCTATGACCGGAAGGGTCTTAATTAGTCACTTCACTTAAACAGTCCCTTGAGATATGTGTTAACTATTTATGCTAAACAATCTATTCTACCCTGTAGTTAGCTGTGACACTCTGACTGCCTTTCCCGGACCTGAAGAAGAGCTCTGTGAATGCTTGTCTCTCTTACCAACAGAAGTTGGTCCAATAAAAAATATGACCTCCCCATCCTTGTCTCTCTAATATCCTGTGACCCACACGCCTACAACAACACTGCATGAACCTTCAGAGACTGAACAAATGAGCAAAACTGCCTTCTCCAAGCCATTCCAGCTGATTGATTCGCTTACTCAGGATTCCTTGTCTCATGTTTTCAGCTTATCAAGTGTCTGTCCAAAGCAGCAGGAATTCTACACCACTGCAATTAATTAAGCACGTTCTCTTTTGTACCACGCCTTTCGCTCTGCAATATCGCAGTGCAGGAATGAATGAGCCTGGTGCTAGCTGGCAAAATACACATCTGAAACTGGTGTTAATTTCAGCCATCACTGCTGTACCACTGCAGCGTGGCCAGGAGAAGCAGGGCTGCTTCCACGTCAGCAGAGGTCTGATTTACATATTCGGATCACTCTTAATTTTGCCAAGCTGTGGTCAAGAAATAAAAAGCTCTTTCTCCTCCCAGGATCAATTCCTCCTTATGCCCGGCTTCTTCTAGAACTTGGTCACTCACATATATTCATGAAAGAATCATTGTCCCTCCTGCAATTCCTTTTTCATCTGGTCTCCTCCTGGATACTCGGTAGTTTTGCTTAACACAAATGATTGTTTAATTATGCTAAAATACAGCCACTTTCTAAAGATCCCATCCCACAAGATTCTCGCGCTTGGGCCTTAGTTTCCCAATGCCAGGCCAGCAGAACTCCTACAGCTCTTAGCATTTTGACATCTGCTGGCAGCGGTGGAAGGACTGAATGCAAGCCATACCCCTTACTGTATTTCATGCATGTTACCATCATAGTTATAAACTCTGCCCTCCCAATGTCCTGGTCAGTTTCCTCTTGACTGTCTTCAGCAAAGAAGCTCCCATGCTGCACTTCTGCCTGGTTCCAGCTCTGCACTGGATGGGTGTCCTTTCTGGCACCCCTCCTTCCAGTCGGTTCTGAGCTTTGCTGAAAATGTGAGGCATTTGCTGGTGTTCAGCCCTCTTCTCTACACCCCGTAAGCAGGTATTGTTTGCTGCCCTAGCACTTTGGGAGCCCCACATCCTCCCTCCAGCACCTCTGTGGCATCTAATTGTTCTCCCTGCTTTGAGATTTTCCTTTTGGGGCAAGTCTTTAAAGGAAGAAAGAGGACAGCATAGCAACTTCAAGCATCTATGACCAACGATCTTGTCATCTGACTAGGAGTTAGACATAATCATAGAATGTCAGGGTTGGAAGGGACCTCAGGAGGTCATCTAGTCCTACCTGCTCAAAGCAGGACCAATCCCCAGACATAGTTTTGCCCTAGATCCTTAAATGTTACTCTACAAAAGTCAGGGAGGTAGAATCTGGCCTCAAATTTGAATTCTCTTTTGTCATTAATTCTTCCCAAGCGCATGAGTTACACTGCATAGGCATCCCACGACAATGAATTCCATTTGTTGCCATTTAGTCATTAGCCTCCTTCCCCCATCTCTCTCTAGCCCTCCTCGTTGTCTGCCTACATCCTCAGCTATATCAATTATCTCCCCTATCATGAGATTATCCGTGACTATCACACAAAGCAATTTGTATCTGCTTCAAGATTAAGATGTCAGTTAACCCGGGTCTGGGTACTTTCCCTTTGATATTCTTTGTGTTGTATAAGACAATGCCTCTATTCCGCAGCCGCATTTTAACATTACAGTGTTAGAGCTTTAAAAGGGAAAATTTTGAAGGGAAGTACATTCGATTGCCCATTCCCTTGATATTCTTTCCCACTTTCCCATCTCCTCTCTATCACTGTATTCCACACCTTTCAGTCTACTCTTTTCCCTCCTATCTCCATTTACTAGTAAGAAGAGAAGCTGTTTTCTGATTCATAGAAGAGGGCAAGTGGTTTGACCAGTAACCACCTAGAACCTAGCTTGATGTGTAAGTGAGCAAAAGGAAACCCTTGCTTGGCGTCTCTAAATCAAATTTTACTGCAATCTTAAAAAAAAATTTTTGTCGGAACGAAAACCTCATAGGCTAGATTCTGATACCATAACTCACATTGAATAGAAGTTTATTTCATGCTTCAGTGTATTTGTATTCCAGCGTTACTGAGATTGGGGCCCCATTGTGCTAGGCACTGTACAAACACAGAGCAATAGACAGTCCCTGCTTGAAAGAGCTTACAGTCTAAATTGACAAGACAGACCATGTGTGGGAGGGAAGACACAGAGGTCAAATGACTTGCCCAGGGTCACACAGCAGGTGACAGAACCTAGTCTTCTGTTTCCATCCATAGACAATGCTGCCTTTCATTGAAGTGAGTGGGACTAGCTGCAGAGCAGAGAACAGTGCATTGGGAACAAGTGTGGCAGAATCTGCCCCTATACTTGCACAGGGACAAATTTAATTAGCCATCTGTTCATAGTAGACTCTTTTATCTTTTGCTCTTTTATATCCACGATTGCTTTTACTGGAATATGCCATGTACTGCAGTTCTAACAACTACTCAAAGTGGTTCTATTTTTAGCCATGTAATAATGGATAAATGTATGACTCTTCAACTAACAAGCTGCTTGTTAGCTTAGATTACTGTCTAATTTGAATTGAATATTACTTTATATATAGAATCAATTATAAATATTAACTAATGTAGAAGGTTTTGGATGTAGCAGAGATAGGCTTATAAAATCAAATGAGGAAGAACTTTTTCCATTTCTTTAACTCTTTTCTTGTCTCCTCTTCCCTCTCCTGTCTTTGTCTTTTTACTGTAATGGGTTATTCGTGTTTCAATGGAAGCCAGCTATCTTCTGAACAAACCCACGACTTAAAGTTGCTGAAGTACTGCATGTAATGTATTGCTACTGCTTTGTGTTGTGCTAAGGGGCTAGCCAGTGACTTCAGGCACAGCCCTGAGCAAGGGCTGGAGTGTGAGCTGTGTCACCCCAGGAGTAACCCTGGGAGGCGCTGTGACTCTTAGAAACCCTTCAGAGTCACCATCCCTCCCATGCTCCTGGGTGGTAATCATTTTGGGCTAGGTTCACAAATGAACTTAGGCGTTGCAATGCTCAGCATCACCGCATCTAACTGTTAGGCCTAGAAAATTACTAGGATTTACAAAGCCTGAGTTTGGTGCTCCCTTATACCTTTTAACCAGTGGGTAGAGTGTTTATCTGGGAGATCCTGGGTTCAAGTGCCCCCCATCTGCCTTAGGCAGGAAGGGATTTGAACAGGGATCTCCTACCTCTCAGGTGAGTGTCCTAGCCACTGGGCTATGGGATATTCTGATGCAGGCTCTGTCAGTCTCTCCTGCTGAAGCTGATGTTGTGAAGGCCAAGACTATAACAAGGTTCAAAAAAGAACTAAATAAGTTCATGGAGAATAGGTCCATCAATGACTATTAGCCAGGATGGGCAGGGATGGTGTCCCTAACCTCTGTTTGCCAGAAGCTGGGAATGGGTGACAGGGGATGGATCACTTGATGATTACCTGTTCTGTTCATTCCCTCTGGGGCACCTGGCATTGGCCACTGTCGGAAGACAAGACACTGGGCTAGATGGATCTTTGGTCTGACCCAGTATGGCTGTTCTTATGTTCCACTGTGGATAAATAATTAGTTGGGGGGTGGGGGGTGGAGGTGGAAGAAGAAAGAGACAGAGAGAGAGACGAGCAGAAGCATGATGATGACTCTGTGGCTTGGTGGATAGAGCACTCACCCAGGATGTGGGAGAGCCAGCATCCAGTTCCCCCACTCGAATGGCTCTTTAATTATTGATCCACAGTGGAACAGCTTCAAGTGGAGGGACTGAGGGAGCCCCACAGTAGACTGTCCCATAGCTCAGGTTATACCACTCGCCTGAGAGGTGGGAACTCCCTTCTCCCCCGCAGGCAGAGGGCAGACTTGAGCTCCCCCATTCCAGGTGAGTCCCCTAATCACTGAGCAAAAACTTATGAGGGAAGTGCTGGTGATCCTCCCGCAGCTGCCTGGCTGTTTTGTGCGAGCTTGTGTCCGGGGCCTGGTCTGCTAGATGGCCTTCAAGTCCGCCTACCACATCGGGCCTTGCAGGTGAGTTGGGTGGAGGAACATCTATCTTCTACCAATTTGTGCATTGCTCTGGGGCTTAGGAGTCCGGATGCCTAGAGGGAGGCAGTTGTGCATGTGCTCAGAGCCAGGAGCATCGGCACCTAGGTAACTTTACTGCAAAAACTTAGGCACCAAGTGAGTTTAGGCACCTACAGACTTCGGCAGCAGCTAAGTGGGGGTTTGGTGAATACTAGTAGTGCCCGGCTCTGGGATTTAGGTGCCTAAAGTGTCAGTTATGTGCCTCTGTCCCTTTGTGACTCTAGCCCTTACTGCTGGTCTGTACCAGGAGTAAATGTCTACTGTCCGTTCAGCTACCCAACTTACGGAATAACATTTTAAGGAGGAGATGAAACAAAGTGATAAATTAAAAAGATACAAGTCATTAGGAGCCAATGGTAGAATCCTAAGGGCATGACTTTCAGAACGTGCCTCCCAGCCTGGCTCCATAGACTGGTGTTAGCGGGGCTCACGCTAGCGCTCTACGAATAGTTGTGTAGACAGTACTTGGACATTGCGGCTCAGGCCGGAGCTCAGGCTCTCAACGATGGAGCTCAGGGTCTTGAGTCCCTTCCCCGGCGTTCAGCGCATGAACTTCAGCACAAGCTGCAACAGCTACACAGCTCTTTTCACAGTACTAGTGCCAGTCCGTGGACCCGGGCTGGGAGACTCACTCCCAAACGCAGCATAGACCTGCCCGGAGAGCTGTGAGGGAGCTTAAGAATGAAGTATGAAGTTACAAAAATACGCAATCCCTCATTAAAATCCCCTGTTATACACCTCTACCCTGATACAACGCTGTCCTCAGGAGCCAAAAAATCATACCGCGTTATAGGTGAAACCGCGTTATATCGAACTTGCTTTGATCCGCCGGAGTGCGCCGCCCTGCCCCCCGGAGCACTGCTTTACCGCGTTATATCCGAATTCGTGTTATATCAGGTCGCGTTATATCAGGGTAGAGGTATACTGGAGGATTGGAGGGTAGCAATATTGTACCAATCTTAAAAAAGAGTGGTGGGGTGATCCCGGGAATTATTTACAGGAGGATTCAAAGAAGGATTAAACATTTATATGAATAACGTGAACATCCAACATTTTGCTTCATAGGATGATTTTATTTATTTGTGTTGCATTTTAATAGTAGGGATACAAACCTTCCTAGTTCAGGGAATAAGCCAACCACTAACTGACAGGGGTTTGGAAGAAATTTTCCCTTTAGACAAGTCATATAAAGGGAAAGTTTCTTCCTAATTGTCTGCTCCAAAGAATTCTTCCACCTTCCCCTGATGTTACTGGCTATTATCAGAGATGAGAGATACTTTACCAGATGGATCACTGGTCCAATCCTGTCTGGCAAATTTCTCTGTTCCAATATATATTTCAAAACAAAGTATTAAATCAGAGGTGCATAGCAAGCAGAGAAAAGGGTTAAACTAATAAGGCTTACACAGCTGGGTGTTACCAAAACTTGCAAAGAATGGAAAAGGTTTAGATAAGTTCCACTTATCCCAGGTATTCCTACTTCTGGGCTGGGAGGATCCGACTGTCCTGCTGCAGTTTCTGTCTGTCTGTCTGTCTGTCTCCCACAGTGCACTCCTCTCCCCTGCCAGGGAAGCTGCTTCCCATGCATATCTCCTCCTACCTTCCTCTCTTGGCAAGGATTTTTAGCAGGTCAGTGTCCTTTTGATCTTAGGCCCACAACCCTAGAAAAAATAAACCTGTTAACCTGGCTGGAGCCAGGCAGGTGGACACGTCTAATTCATAGCAGACCTGCTGTTCTCTTAAGAACCCTAGAAGTATTTTCCCCAAGGATATCTCCTCTGTAGCCATTGTTTTATTTCCTGTTTCCTCTCCCTAACAGCCACTTTTGATTTAACTCCGTGTGGTCAGACAGAATAATATCAAGTAGATAAATTGAGGTACATATAATAGTCATATAAAATAATACAGGTATTTCTCTCGCTCTTTACAACGTTACACTCAGAAATCCTTGTGTACCGATCAAAGATTGTATCCCTTAGGGGCCAGATTGAGAAGCCCTTATTCACACTTACTCATTAGGTGAGCACTTACTCATTCAGACAGTGCCATTGAAACCAGAAGGACTAATTGCATGAGTAAGTGTTCCCTGATGTGAGCATGGGCTCTAAGTGCTTGTTTTTATAATGAATAAAATGCTGCATAGCACTTACAAACACCCCCAGAAGAACCAATGGTGCAAATACTAGAATGGACGTTTTTAACAGGCTACAGAATCCAGTCACACTTTTTGCTTGTCGTTTAGAAAGTAGGCAGACCAGCGAGCAGATGAAATCGTTGAACTGATGTGAAAAGAGAACAGCTATTAGCTGTATCATTCTCTGACTTAAATTGAACTGGATTTGCTTTGGAAATGGGGTGATTTTACATTCTTCAGAAAGACTGTATTAAAGCAGGGGGAAAATCTATCCTGATGATTGCCTCTTTTCGACTCCTCTAGCATGCATAGCTGTGCCAGCACACATTCTAGCCAATCCTTGTTAAAATAAAAAACATGCTGTCATTCGCAGGCAGGTTTCCATATGAACAGAAACAAAAAACTTGCTAGCATAAAAGAAATCTCTTTCTCTCAACAATTCTGGTAGGCAGTACTTATTTTTCTGCTTTTCATCTATGTATGAATTTTGGAAATACTAACTTACGTATATTTTATTTCAGGAAACTCTTTGTTTTGGAAGGATAAGTGCTCTAAAAAAGTTGGCTTTGTGTCCACTTTGAGTCTGACTTGCTATATAGAACCAAGTCAGGTACCTTTATGGCGGAATTACAAATACCGTGGCATTTTAGCTTGTTACCGAAGTGTGTGTTTGCAACTTTGCATGTAATGCTAAGCATTCATTTTTGTTTGTAATTTAAAGTTGTTGTGAGATGCTGTATTCTTAGGAACCTTTCAGGAAATGTTGATTTGATTGCGGGTCATACTTGTCCTGTTTTCCACAGTTTTACCAAAAAAAAAAAAAAATCCAGCTGTTACTGCAGAGGGGAAGTTGACTCTCTTCCTTTGGGCAAGGAAGTCTTGATTAGTAAAGCAAGATGTCACCTGGATGAATTGCTGATATTTAACTCCGATTCTATGCTGAATTATTAACAGTTTCAAGAGCTTTTTAAAATTCTTTTGTGTAAACTACAGTTATAGATTGGGGGTTTTTTTTAAATGTGGAGACAGATGAAAGCCATTAACTTAGGGAATTACCAAAATCTTGGTGCTCTGCTAGAATTTAAGACCTTTAGGTGACTATAAATTGGTACAGAGGGTTATGCAAGTTTGATCTTGGGTAAAATTTTCAAAAGTACATAAGTGACTTAGCAGCCTAAATCCCATTTTCAAAAGTGACTTAGACCCCTAGGGGAGTCTAAACACTATTGGCTTCCAGTGATACTTAGACTGCTAAGGGCCAGATATTTAGTTGCCTAACTTCCATTGAAATCAATGGGACTTAGGTGCCTACACACCTGTAAAAATCAGGCTTTTACCAAGTCTGTTTTGAAAATGGGACTTAGACACCTAAGTCTAGCTGGTTGAAAATGTCATTGAAATATTTTTCCACCGGAAAATGCCATTTTGTCAAAATTGAGATTTTTTTCCATGAGAAGTGACATTTTGACATCAGAATGAAACATTTTAATTTTTCATTTTGAAATATTTTTCATTTAGAAATTTATTTTATAATATATTATTGTAATTTATAAAATAAAAAATTGAAATTGGAACAAAACGTTTCAATTGCCCCAAAGCAATGATATTTTGTTTGTTTGTTTTATGGGCAATTTTTGAATTTGTTGGTTTTCTGATTCGGAATAAAAACAAGTTTTAAAGAGTCAGAATTTCTCATAGTATGGAAATTCCAAGTTTTGACCAGTTATACTCCTAAATCATTTAAATGCTTTTGAAAACTTTACCTCTAGTTATGCTCTGTGTTGGAAGTGAACTATCAAAGATTTCCTCTACCTAAGGCTGTGCGGGGGGTCGGGGGGGGGGGAGAGGGAGAGAGAGAAAGAAGGAACTGTTTCTTATACATAGGTAGAAGTGACAATATCCTTTTGGAACAAAAATACCCAAAATGGACAGATACACAAATACACAATTTTGAATGGAGAAAACCTCTCTCTCTCCTCCAAACCAACCTTTGCTGATTGGCATTCTCTGACCACCTCTGTGGTTCATCTGTTCTTTCTCCAACAGTTATGAACTAGTCAGTACAGCTTTCCTGTTTCAGCATTGTCATGAAAGTGAGCAGACAATATCTGATTATACTGCTCTACAGCCAAAATGCTTCTGAAATAAATGTAGTCAAACTTTACTAATTCTGGGTCACTGAGAATGAAAATGATGCTTAAAATTGTTGATTGGCTCTAGTTTTCAAGATATGCTATTGGGTCAGTATATACAACCCTTGACTTGGGAATGGCGGAGGATAAGTGAGTTCTAAAGGGAAGGGATCTCAATTTAAACCAGAAATGACTAAAATACATCTTTGACTGGATCTATGAATAAATCTATGACTGGGTTTGGACAGTACTTGCTTTTTAGGCAAAACAATGAATGATGCAATCTGAAGCTGGTATTGCGTCATACATGATATAAATTGCATCATGTTATTCCTAGAAGTCATGGATGATGCAATCATAACGAAGCTTACATCACTCTGCTGAACAAATTGCCCTATATCAGCTCTAGAAATCATACAGTGTCGTGCTCTCTTATTTGTCAGTGTTTGATTTTGCAAAGGGACACATTTCTGTTTAGCCAAAGTGAGCAGAGATGCCTCATACTTGTGTGAACAGTGCAGATAACTTCTGCTATGTTTGTGGTGAAGTGACTTTTGCATCACAAAAGCGCAGTATAACCACTATGGTTAAGAAAGCCTATGACCTTTATTTTGACTGCAAAATTGGAGATCAGGACAAGAGGTGGGCCCCACACATATGCTGCAACACTTGTGCAACATCTATGCCTTTTGCAGTGCCAATGATTTGGAGAGAGTCAACAGATCATACCAGCAATTGTTACTTCTGCATGGTGCCTCCAGTTGGGAAAGGTGTGTCAAAGAAGAAAAAGTGGACTGTGCATTATCCAAACATTCCATCAGCTATACGCCCAGTACCCCACGGAGAAGGACTGCCGGTTCCTGATGCACCAGAATCATTCTCACTTGAGTCAGACGAGGAAGAGGATGAAACTTCTGGTCCTGAACCATCAATGTCACAGGACCCACATTTTCTCCCATCTCCTCCTTTGAACCACACCTCATAACACAAGGTGAACTGAATGACCTTGTCAGGGATTTGGAACTACCCAAGAGTAAGGCAGAGCTGTTAGGCTCCAGACTACAGCAGTGAAATCTCCTGGCAGGTGATGTTAGGGTTTCCATGTTCCGTGACCGTCAAAAGGATCTTGTCCCATTCTTCTTCATGGAAGGTGATCTTATAGCCTGCAACAACATCGATGGTGTGACGGCAGCCCTCAAAATCGTTCATGATCCAGATGAGTGGAGACTGTTCATTTGATTCATCGAAGACGAGTCTTAAAGCTGTTTTACTACATAATGGCAATGTTTTGCCATCAATTCCAGTTGGTCATGCAGTCCATATGAATGAAACCTATGACAACATGAAACAACTTTTGAGGTGCATAAACTATGACCAACATCAGTGGCAGCTTTGTGGCGATTTGAAGGTTGTTGCGCTCTTGCTTGGTCTGCAGACTGGATACACAAAGTACTGCTGTTTTCTCTGTGAATGGGATAGTCATGCAAGAGATTCCCACTACATCAAGAAAGACTGGCCACTCCGACAGTCATTGGCACCTGGGAGGAAAAGTGTTCAGCATCCACCACTTGTTGAATCAAGGAAGATTTTGTTACCACCCTTACACATCAAGCTGGGTCTGATGAAGAACTTTGTCAAGGCCATTGACAAAACACAAGCAGCTTTCAAGTACCTCCGTGGAAATTTTCCACGGTTAAGTGAAGCTAAGGTAAAGGAAGGTGTCTTTGTTGGTCCTCAGATTCGTGAACTTCTTCGAGATGATGCATTTGACCATGCACTGCATGGCAAGGAAAAGACGGCATGGAAAGCCTTCCGGTTAGTGGCAATAAATTTTCTCGGAAACAACAAGGCAGACAACTACAGGTTGTTGGTGGAAAACCTCCTCAAGGCATACAAAAGCCTTGGTTGCAACATGTCACTAAAGATACATTTTTTGCACTCTCATCTAGATTTTTTTTTCCACCGAACTGCGGAGCATTGAGTGACGAGCACGGCGAGCGATTTCACCAGGACATTGCAACAATGGAGAAACGCTATCAGGGCAAATGGAGCCCATCAATGCTTGCAGACTATTGCTGGACAGTGACAAGAGATGCTCCATTTAATGAATACAAGAGACAAGCCAAGAAGCGCCGAGTAGACACTGAATAGGACTAAACTATGTACATAATAGTTTTTTGCCTTTTGTTTCATAATAAATTTTATTTATATAACCCTTTTGCTGATTTTTAAAGTGTTCCATAAACAGGACAGGTGAAATATTATCATGTAAAGCAACCATAAACACATGAAAAGACCTAGGTTTACAATTGATGATTAAAACTCTACTATCTCCACAATATACATAGACATAAAATGTAAAAACTTAAATATCTTAGAAACAGTAGCCAATCAGTTGTTTTAATGGTCATATTTGAATTCAGCACATCAAGATACATAATAAATAGCACATTTTATCTCTGAAGCAGGCGACTTCTCAAAAATTGTAGACCAGTGTTGTTATATGAGCTTTGAAAATAATCTAGAAAAATGACCCAGATGTCATCTGAGAATTCGAGTACTCAAGAGAGAGACTCTGCTGAGCTAAAGTAATGACAAGAAGTTACTAAATATCTGAGCTTTTTATGGCTTCTGCCCTGCCCCTCCCCAACACCTTCCCCATCCTGCTCACAGTGGGAGTGGTGTGGGGAGGCGTAGAAGATAGCTACACTCCCTCTAGTGGCTTTGCACCAGCAGAAATTCCCACTATACAGGGGAAGCTCCAGCTTGTGGACGTATCCTGGAGAACTCAGCCCTGTATCACTATTGTCACTCCTCTATTGTTTGTTTGTAAAAAGGATTTTTAATGAGTATCTAATATAGAATAACGACGTAAATGCTTTTTTCAAGGCAGTTACTTTAATTCCCTGTCTTCAGCTCCAGCTAAAATGTTGATTATGGTGGCATATAATTGAGTGCTATCTGTCACTTCTCTAAACACACTCTAAAAGTGTACCCAGCATTCCACTCTGCATAGAGGGATGGTTCGGTTTTCCTGCTTCTGGGCATGGCTTATGACATACAAGATCTATTCATTTCCATGTGCTGTATGTGCCTTGTTCATCCAAGTATGCAGAAAGGCTTAGATCTTTCTTCTGTAGTTTATCTTCCATCCCAAAATGCACTGAAGTCAATGGGAATATTCACAGGCTTAAAGTTATGTGCGTGCTTAAGTACCTTGCTGAATCAGGGCCTAAACCCTGGCCTTATACATATACTCAGGGTCTATATTTCATCCATGTTCTGGCACAGAACCTTGAACATTTATCTTCTGGTACGTTATGATGTAAAGTTGGCAGAATCCCTAGAACCTCTGGCATAAAATGCACTGACTCAGTATATGCAATTTTTAAAACAATTCTAATTTATTAGTAGTTACAAAAACACTCACTACAAAGAGAAAAATTGGCTATCAACCATGAACAACAAACATGCTTCCCCAGATGGACATTAAGTCCTTCGTTTTCTACAGATCCTATCTCTACCAGGCTTTGCTATTTCTGGTAAGATTAGTCGTTCCACACTGAATTCTGGGTTTCCATCATGCCTGGCTCTTAAAGAGGCCACAAATTTCCTTCCTTGATGGAGTTCATCCAGTCTTTCCCTGTGCCGAATCACACTGTTGAACAAAACCAAAGAACATTTGTGATTGATATCTGGGGGGGAAAAAAACACACCATGGTTGTGCCTTTCTCAAGGCAAAGGGCCACCACCCCTTAAGAGACCAAACTAAAAATATACCTAAAACCTGATCCAGGATGATTCCTTCCCTTAACCAGCAGAGGTAAATTTTGTCTTGTTTGTAAGGTGCCCTATTGCAGCCCCGTCCACAATGACCATCGAAGTCATGTTAGAAGCTCAATTTAGCTTGACTTCAACCCTTTTGTAGCTGGGTGGCCCCGACTTGTGTCCCAAAAGGAATTAGATAACCATGTATTCTCTTTTAACAGAGCAAGAATGATGAAAACCCATCTCTAAGCCTCGGGGTTCTCCTTAAGGTCATTGATATGGTTGGTGTTGTTACAGGAATATTGCTGTGTGCTCTTCCTTTTGTGGGGTGGGGGTAACATTGGCCTGGGGGTTCAGCTCTTCTCCATGGCACACAGATGAGTTGAGGTAGCACCCATGCATTGGCTCCCCCATGTGAAATCTAAAGAAGGGGTCGGCTCTGCAGTTTTCCAACAAGGCAGATGACAGTCAAACGGCAACAGATCAGCCGAATAGTTTGTTAAATTTGGCAACTGCCAAAGGTTTATTAAAATTTACTCCGGGAACAACGCCAGCCAAATGACTGGGCTAAATTCCAGGTCAGTCAAAATCCAGATTGTGAAAAGTTAAGATGATAAATAATGGTTCGCAACAGTTTGGGAACGATCTAGTTATTAGACCCTCCGATGAGAGGTTGTTAATCAGAAATAGGCATTTTATAGAGAGGCACCGTCGTTGTTCCATTCCCATATTTGCTAAGGGCTACAGCGTGAGAGGCATCTCTGAGGCAATCAGCCACACTTTTTATATGTTGTACACGTGTTCCTTGGAGTTGGGGAGAAGATGTGCTCTAACACACTGCATAGTGGCAATGAATGAGGAAATGTGGCTGAAATGAAGAAAGTGGCTGAAACTTCCTGGAAAAAAAATTGACAAGTTTGGTGTAATGATGTAATGCCACACGTGTTCACTGTGGGTATTGAACCTGAGACCTTTGGATCTTTAGGCATGAGCTTCTACTTCTTGAACTAAAATAGCCACCTCTGTTAGCCAATACAGGAGCAGACTTATCAACCTCTGTCTGTGGCTTGGCCTGCACCCGAAGGGAACAGAGCACTACATGAAGTGGGCTGTGTTGGGATTCTCTGGTTTTCAGCTGTTCATGGCTTACTAGGTGGGAGAAGGCTGGCCAAGGCTTAGTTTTTCCAGTGTGAGCAGTGTTCCTCCTAGCCTCCTCCATGTTGCAAAGACAGCTTGGAAGTGGTGCAACTGCCAGGCGATTCCTAAGAACCCCCCGAGGGAATTATGGGAGTTTCCTAGAGAGTGGTGGGAGTTTGACCTCTTTCGCCCACAATTCTCTTAAAAGAACGCCTTAAAATGATGCCTGTTGAAAATCTTCCAAAATACAGCAGGCAAGGAGAGGTGCTGAGACTTATGGGGGACATATCGGGGGGGGCACTGAAGCTCAGTGAGTTTAGCAGAGCGATAGTGTGTCCAGGTGCCTTGTCCACAGTTCAACCTGACGATAGTGGATGCGCCCAACTGTCTGTGCTTTGAGCTGTGAAAAACAGCTGAGTCCTTTACAAATGGCAGCATTCTGGTGTGAAGGGTGTAATTTGGAGGGTGTCATTAAGATAAAATAATAGCTCATTTTGTAAAGTAAAAGGCATGTTGAATTATTTGGGGTGGAGGGACCACACACAGCAGCTAAATGGAAAAACCTTCCGTTTTGGAAGGGTCTGGTTAGGGTTTGAATCATCTCCCCCTAAGCGTTTGTTTTTCTTAGCCTTAATTTTGAATGGCTTGACTTTCACACTTCTTTGCCTTTCAACATTCTAATAATGTTATTTTATCCGGACAGAGTAAATGCTGCAAACAAAAATCTACCTGGATTGTAAGATCACTGGGGCAGGGTCTGTCCTCTTTGTTAACTACCTGTACGGTGCCTAGCACACAGAGGGCCTGATCTTTCATTGATGTTCTATAATAGAAAGAATAACAACACTTTTTTTTTTTCTGGGAATAGTATTTTTTGCTTTTCTTGTGAAAAATGTTTTTGATATTAAAAACAGCTTGTTTATTGAAGGATGTCCAGAACGGTAGCACGTTTGCCCCTTTGCTGCCCGTGTCAGAGAATTGCTTCAAGAAACATTTAGGCTGTATCTCATCTGAGCAGAGAGTGCTCCTGGCCTCAGAACTAGAATCTCCTCTGCAACTCTGTAGCAGACAATGCAGTCGAGATAAAGTTACAGCCCTATCTCACTAATGGGAAACCAATTAAATTAGTAGCACAAGGATATAAAGAGTATTGATGGAAGGAAAAGCAGCATGTTCTACACTGACTTTTTGTGCCTCTCAGAATTAGAAACCCATTGCAGTATGTTGAATTTAAAACCACTGTCTTTACTTCCAGTTTCCTCCCTGGACAAAACCCCACGATAATACTTCCATGGTCAAGGACACACTTGTGGGGATTTTTTGATTGTTTTAAGAACCACATTATATCTTTATTTGGGAGGAAAAGACCAGACCTTAACTGTGACTTATAGGAAGAAAACAAAGTAATTGTGTCTCTGTGGGCGGAGTCAGTTACAGAGCATTTTAACACACAGGCACAAGCAGCAACTTCTCTTTCTCCTTGGGGTTACGAAGGGCAGTGCATAGTTTGTCTCTCTTTGGTGAAGAACTCTAGCTCCAAAGGTTAAGAAGTCTCTGTACAGTAAGTTTTTCTCTTTTCTCCAAGGGTATGGTATGTGCTATTTATACTTCGATTCTGGACAGGTAATTTTCATAACTAGCCTTTATCTGCATTTCAGTGCTCTGATTCCAAACCAAGTGTGGTAGAGTTTGAAGTGTCCAGGGGATCAGGGCTGCGTGTCACTAAGAGATCAGTATTCTTGTGTATAATTTATTTTAGTAACTTTGTACCCCTTATCTAACCTGTCCTACTGCTTTGTGAATAGAGCAATTATTGCTCCAGGGACAAACCTCTCAGAAATTGAAATATGCAGTCAGACCAAAAAACAAAAAAGCTGGAACAGCTGAGAAAACACTTTTTAAAGATGTGGGGGCACTTTCATTTTACATTGTGATGGCAAATGTTCTATTCTGTGTGTTGATGTTATGCAAACTAACCATATTATCTGTATAGTTTCATGAATGCATATGGGGCTTTTGTGGATTGCGCACTAGGAGAAAGGGCCGGGTACAGTGAGGGTACAGTAAATTTATCAAAGGGTTGCCTTCTCTCCCCTGTCTTCTGTTCAAATTCCTACCCCTCACCTCTGGACAGACAATTTAGACAAGGCAGACAAAAAAGACAGGACTCCCTTGGAAGAGACTTGGGGGAAAATCCCTGGTCAGCCAGTTAGAAGAAGTCTGTTAAGATTTTCAGAAGGTTTTCTCACCCAGTGAAGGTACGTTTATGTTCTTTGCTCCCAGAGGGTCTGATTCTGGACTCCTTACTCATAGTGGGTAGCATCTCACTCTGTAGTAGCCCAACTGGCTCCATTTTGCATATGGGCACTGTGCACTGAACTGCTGCATTTTGTTAGAATGTTTTAAAAGTTCAAGCAAAATGCCAAGTGCTTCATAGTCCTAGCCCCTGGAGGTTTGGCTGAATGACATGAGCTGGGAGTTGGGGGACATTATCACTTCCTTCCTGATCTTTTTACTCATAGATACTGACGTATGTGGTTCATCGGTCGAGGTCTCTCACACACACACACAGATTAATCACAGCTTCTCTCATCCCGAGTCCTTTTACCAGGATTTCAGAAGCTTTAGGGGGATAAAGTGAGAGACTAGCAGCAGTCACTTGGGGCAGTGGCGGAGCCGCCAGGGCCCAAGAGCTGTGGTGTGAGCGGCAGTCATTGTAGGAATTACACTGCTGAGCCTGTTAAAATATTTAGCATTCTCTGTGTCCCAGGGGCCAGGAGTCTGCCCTGCCCTGCCCTGCAGATAGCGTTCCATATGTCATTGGATCTTCAGTGGAGCAGCTACAGTTTCACTGGCAGCAATTTCCTCTGGGCTGACTTGACGACTTTGCAGTGATAACACTAGGTCATGTGATAAATTAGTATTCTTTATACTGCAGTAGTACCTAGAGTGACTGATCAGGGCCCCTTTGTGCTAGGGGCGGTACGCCATAATGAGAAGGAGGTCTCTGCCCCAAAGAGCTCACAGTCTAAACTGAGGGGAACCTGCTCACCGGAAGGCACAACGTATACCCCAAACTTGGGGAATTAGAGGCATTTGTACCTCTCATGGAAAAGGAGTTGTAGAGAAGGTGGAGAGGTTGTGGACAGTCCCAGTATATGTGCATGGTTTTCCCAGCAGAATCTCTAAGCCCCCAGCCTGTTCCCAGGGATAGCCATCAGTTCTGTGTGGCCCTCTGGCCCTCTTTGGAGCTGCCATTGACTCTGTTCCATGCTCCTGAGATCTAGCTGTCCCCTCCACCAGTAAGTCCCACTCAGATTTCCACTGGGAACCCTGCTTTCTGTGGAGGGAAGGAAGCCAAGCTGCCCTCCCATTTCCATCCCAAGAACACCCCTCTGGACCCACACAGCCATCCAGAAGGTCTCTGCACCGTTTGGGGACAGCAGGACTGTGGCTGTCCACTCGACCCCGTAATAGACGTTTTGGCATGCAGTTCTCAGTTTGTTTTTCTTTCTGTGATTCCGTGGTTGGTATTTGGAGCCAAAATGCTGATCCGAAATGCATGGCTCTCTACATCGTTTTTAAGCTCCTGAGACAAATCCCTTGTCATTTGAAATGCTTCTAAAACGCCAAATGCTGGAAGGAAGCAACGGGGGTGAGGGGGGGAGGTGTATTACCCAGAATTCCATGGAAACAAAATGTGGCCCAGATTCCGCCACTGAGCAGTGCCTTGTGCCACGAACAGACCCATTGATTATAGTGAGGCTATTTGCAATATAAGGCCCTACTCACGTGGGTGAGGGTGGCTGCATCTGGCCGTGTTCTGAGATGTGTATGGCATGCAAAGTATATGAAAAACACCCAGTAAACTGGCAGATTACTACATCTCTGCTACCATTTAGAATTATGGATTGTGACTCACCTGTACATATATTTTACCTGCTTTAACCTCTCAATATCTCTTAGCTAATAAACCTTCCTTTTCTTTTCTTAGATAATAAAACTTTAGTTACTTTACTATAGAATTGGCTACCGGCGTTGCCTTCGGTGTAAGATCTAGGGTACCAAAATGCTGATCTTCCAGGTCTCGGTTAACAGCACAGAGAAATAGGGAAAATGTTTCTGCATATATTGGGTTAAATTATATTAGAGCATCAACACTTTCATTCACTAGCCATAATCAATGGGATTTCATTAGTGCTGCTTGCTTCAGATAGACTAATATTACCATTGTGCTGTCTGGAGTGCCTACCTCAGGGCAGACTGCCAGAAACAGGACAGACACCCCAAACTGATGGTGTACTCTGTGATTAGATATCACCAAGCCAGTAACAAATGTGAACTCCTGGATCACTGTGACAGTCTTACCACAGAATCAGGTAGTCCCCTTAGACTCTCAGGTCTGTCTTGCCCTCCAGGCAAGCTGGACTATGTGAAAAACGGTTACTTACACCAAAAATCACACTATATTTGGTTGCTCCCAGTCTCAAGAGACCAGCTACTTACCTCAGATCAATTGGTACCCTAGATCTTACACCGAAGACAACGCTGGCAGCCAATTCTATAGTAAAGTAACGAAAGGTTTATTAGCTAAGAAAAGAAAAGGAAGGTTTATTAGCTAAGAGATATTGAGAGGTTAAAGCAGGTAAAATATATGTACAGGTGAGTCACAATCCATAATTCCAAATGGTAGCAGAGATGTAGTAATCTGCCAGTTTCCCAAAAGTCTCTCAGGGCTACCCAGAATAACCCTGTGGATCTCTGTCTTCTCGTTCAGTTAGAATCCAGCCTGTCCCGAGATGAAGCATCTTTCCCTGAATCCATACTTACAGCTTCTTCTCACAGAAAACAAGCTGCCAGGGTCACTACCCACGTGGGCTCTTCCTTTGATGATGGAGAGTGAGGAATGCATTTAGAATCTTTGACCTCCAATCCTCACTTGTTTTGAAATTAGCACTTTTCTGTTAAAATTCTTCATTTGCATTCCACAAGGCTTCTTTCTTGCTTGGTGGGTTATTTAGTTACAGGGGTGTACACAATGTAAATCTTTGCTATTATATTATAACGGGATATAGATAAATGAAAATAATGCCAGTAACATCCCATTAGTTTTCTTGAAGTTTAAACACTAAATACACTTAACAATCACTTTGATCTATACTAATACACAAGTAAATTGGCCTGGGGCTTTGGCATGAGCTGGTACCCGGTCTGCTGGAATCACAAGTACACCGGACCCTCGCTAGAACGCGCATCTATATAGCGCGAATTCGCATATAACATGGTCGCGGCCATGGATCCCAAATTTAATTACTTTAATTGCAATTCATTTGAACGCGGTTAACGCGGTACCGCGCATGGCTCCCAAATCCCGCATTCTAGCAAGGGTCCGGTGTACTTAATACAATTAGATATCAAGCACCACAAACACACAGGCATTCTTATGTCATTTTATGGAAAACCTGAGATTGCAGTGCACATGTCTGCTGCAGCCCAGGCCCCCAGCTGGTGCAAATTTGCATAGCGCCGATGAAATCAGTGGAGCTCTTCTTATTTACACCTGCTGAGGATCTGGCCCTACATGTCTAAGGGTATGTCTACATTGCCGTCAGAGGTGTGATTGGAGGGGTGGGGAGGACTGGCTACCCTCTGTGTTCCTCCTGTCCATATGTGGGTGTTATCGCTGTATGCACCGGAGACATTGCTGCTCCCGTTAGTGAGAGAGGGTGACGCTTCCCCGTTTGATTCCTGGGGGCCTTGAGGCCTGCACTCAGGGTCACCTGACTGTTTCCCCAGCTAGAGACTCTCCATGTTCTGTAATCTGCTACACATCTTGTCCTCCTAGAGATCCCCCGCACAGTTCCTGCTCTAAGCTTGAGGGCTGCTGCCCAGAAAATGGTACCCTGTCACAGAGACAAGCGGGAGGACACTCGTTTCATTTCCTGCTGTCAGCTGTGCAAGCAAGGCAGCAGAACTAGCGCTTGTAGCCTGCAGCCCTTGACTGATCTAATAGGGCTGCTTGAGAAGTTGAGCTAATCAAGGAAGCTGATACATTTAAATGAGCAGATGTGACACGTTGTGGGCGATAGGGGACAGTTGTGTCCCGTCTGTATCCCCCCTCCCACCACCACCACACACACACACTCACTCCCATACAGCACAGGTCAGTGTGATACCACGGTGGAGTTCCCACAGCATCCATTTCTCTCTTGCTATTGGAGTGTCGGTTCAGCGAACAAATCAGTCAGACTACAGAGTATCCTTGAAGTGCATTTAAAGATAGATGTCTGACAAATGAGATTAAAAAATCCAAAAAAAGGAGAGCGGGGAGGAGGGGACCCCCTAGACAAAGAGCTGTATGTTTGAGCAAGCATAGCCATGGATACATATTGGAGGGTCAACACTGGAAGAGCTCTTTAACCAAAGCCCTAGCCTGATGCCTCTTTGAGAACTAAAACGGGGTGTTTATCTAAGACATGGATATGTAATTTCGGTTTATGCTCTGTTAGCACAACTAATCCTTTCACTGAAGTTCAGCGTATGCCAATGCAGTCAATGGACTGATTGTGCGAAGTGAAGCATACGTACACAGCAGTTTTTTATGTACTACATCCTACCATTTCCTGCCCTTGCCTCGCTGCCCACTCCCTCTTGCAATCCTTTGGCCACATACGTTCGAGAGTTAAAAATGCCCAAATTAATTTCTGTGCCTTGAATAGCTCCCTTGCATTTCAGGAGACCCGCTTTCATAGCGCATCTGTAGGAAGCAGCTGCGCTCCAGCCTTTCGCAGAACAAAAGGCAAATTGAAGAGGTAGGCAGTTGACAAATGTGAAAGGAATGAAGAGGTGTTACCATGTTGACAGCACCTAGTACACTATGTGCATTTTCAGTGTGAGTGACGGGAAGTCAATTAAAGAAGAGATTATTATGACCAAGTAAGGATTAGCTGGAGCTGGGTGAGCGGCTCTTGAGAAAAGATCATTGAGAAAAGGCAAGGAGAGTTTGATCCACAAGCTCATCTCCGCACTCTCTTCCTGCTGCTCTGAATGTTTTTGTCTATTGCAACAATTCTCCATTGAAATCACTGGCATTTTGTGGGAAATCTTATAAATATTTTATCAGCAGTTCAGTGTCACTGAATAAGTAGAGCTGTATTTTTACAGCCTTCCCCGCAAACAAACCCACACGCCTAAGTGACACCATACAGCTGTCAAATACTGATTAAAAACTAAAGGGCCAGTCATTTCAGTGGAGAATTGCTGTAGTACAAGGCACCAGGGACAATAGAGAGATGGGAAGCCAAGGTTCATACTACAGGTAGCTTTTGTGTATTTTTTTTTTTTTGTGTGTCTGTGCTTGCAAGACAATTTCACAACCTTCCCATCTGCTTTCTATCCAGGAATGATCATGTGGGAGATGGCTTGAGCAAACAATCCATAAACTCAGCCTGCTGAAAGTCATCTTGAACCAACAGCGTCTTCCTCCATGATTTAAGAGAAGAATGTGTGTACCTAGCTCTTTTAGGTGACCCCCTCAGGTCAGATTGGCAGGAACCTTTGGGGTTTTGTTTTGTTTTTTCCTCCTTCCTCTGTGGCATGGGGTATGGATCCCCTGCTGGCATCTTCTGGGCATATCTCAGCTAATCTATTCTCTGCTGTTGCAGGGACCTTGGGCCTTGGTAGCACCTTGAGCCCTCCTGTTCTCTGTCTGCGGCACACAGTTTAGTTTCCTGAGGACTGAAATGTTTTGGTCTGCTAAATTCTTTGGGCTCAATATAGAGATATGAGGATGAAAGTTAATGGCCTATAGGCTGTGATATGCAGGAGGTTACACTAGGAACCTCCTGACTAGATGATCTGATGGTCCCTTTGGTCTTAAACTTTATGAGCTATGAAACTCACATCCACAGCTTTTTACTCATTGTCCCTTAACGTTTGCTCCTACCTCCTTGTCTCCACCTCCATTATATGTACTGGCCTGATCCAAAGCCCGTTGAAGTCCATAGAAAGAACCCCATTATTTACAGTTGGGTTTGGGTCAAGACCCAGCAATGACTCTAGAAGTTGTATTATTCTCATGACTAAAATATGTTTATCTTGGGATCTGTCATTGTGGGGATATTTGTAGCTAGACTGATGCAGCTGCAAGTAACTGAAGACGTACCACAAGACAGACATGCAAGGGGGTAGGGTTAAGGCTAACTTTGATTTCATGACTTCTGAGAGCTTAGCAATGCAAATGTAGAGTGGAATTTTCAGTAGCTCTCAGCTCTGCTCCCAATGAAGTCAATGGTCAAATAGCAGCAGAGTTAGGCCAACACTGAATGAGTTTGAAAGTCCCATCCATAATCATTTCTTCACATAATTTTTTGTATAGCATTTCCTAGGATTATTTTTTTTAAAGAACAAAATAATCAAAAGATACCTCCATTATTTACTTAGAAAATTTTCTTTAGATACTACAGAATGCCACAAGTGAAACTGAGGCTGCAAGCCTTGCTGTTGATAATGTTATGTACCCTGCACGTAAAATCTGGCCAGATATATCACAGTGCTGAGCTCCTTTGAAAATCTTAATTAGGGACCTGTGTGGGAGCTGAGCTTGCTTGGAAATCTGGTGCCGATTGTGGGTGCTGGGGACTTGAAAATGTGAATTTGTGCTCTTTTGAAAATCTGGCCATGAGATGGCAGCTGCAGGCTTCCTGAAGTGTTTGTAGGATTTAGTAGACTTTCAGGCCCAGACCTTTTGTCCAGTGGGCTTGTCTCCACGGCACAGCAAGGTGCCCTGCTGAAGAGCACCAATGTGTTAAAATCATAGAAGATTAGGGTTGGAAGGGATCTCAGGAGGTCTTCTAGTCCAACCCGCTGCTCAAAGCAGGAACAATCCCCAACTATTTTTTTTGCCCCAGATCCCTAAACAGCCCCCTCCAGGATTGAACTCATAACCCTAAGTTTAGCAGGCCAATGCTCAAACCACTGAGCTATCCCTCCTCCCTATTAGACCCTGCTAGCATGCAGTAAGAGTTCCCTAGTGTGCTTTAACTGGGACTACTCAGTGTGTCTAAAGTTTCATAGAGGTCAACGCGAGAAGGGGCCTTGAGTTCATTAGCTCATCTACTCTGACCTGCACATCCCGGGCCATTGCATTTCACCCAGCTAACTCTGTGTTGAACCCAATGACTTTGGTTAAAATAAAGCAATTTAGTCTTCAGGAGACCGAGAACAGGAGAGACCAAGGTGCAACCAATGCCCAAAGCCCCTGGATGGCAGGGAACTCATGAGGTGAGGCCTGCTCAGATAATCCTAGCAGGTGATCCATGCCTAGGATGACCAGACAACATAAGTGAAAAATCGGGACGGGGTGCAGGGTAATAGGAGCCTATATAAGAAAAAGACCCAAAAATTGGGACTGTCCCTATAAAATCGGGATATCTGGTCACCCTATCCATGCCCCATGCTGCAGAGAAGTGGGGGGAGGAGGGGGAATCCCAAGCTACCACACGTGTATGTGATTTCCAGGGCCAGCGCCTTAGCACCTCACAGATTTAGCATTGTCCACAGCTGACGAGCCCGTCACAGCATTCTGCACTGCTTAGGCAACTCT
This sequence comes from Trachemys scripta elegans, assembly GCF_013100865.1. Taxonomy (NCBI): domain Eukaryota; kingdom Metazoa; phylum Chordata; order Testudines; family Emydidae; genus Trachemys; species Trachemys scripta. Next base: position 8,686,822 of record NC_048302.1, read on the forward strand.
CCAAGGCACAGCAGGAAATGCTACTGCACATGTGCACACTTACAGTCCTCGTCCCTTCTCGACCACTGCCCAGACTATGTCGCGTATGGATCCATAACTGGCCTTTGTCGCTTGTCTTTCAGGTCACCTTTTGCCGACTACTGCAAGCTGATAAGATAACAATGGGAGTGACTGTGGGGAGTGGCAGGTGTCACTCGGCTCACAGCTTCTCCTTTGCAGCTGGGCTCTTAGCACTGCCAAGTACATGTGAGGCTGCACCTGATACCCGAGCGGAGCATGCACTTTAGAAGGAAGCTGCCAAACCCACTCGTGTACGTACATGCATCTGTTTAGGGGCTCTGTTTGGACACACACAGCAATGTAGGTGCTGACATACCCACGCCTGCTCCCGGAGAGATGATGGTTCGGCGAGGGCTGAGTGCCTGGCTCCCTCGGATGGTCGTTCTGCTTGTGGTGCTCTGCTCTGCCGTGTCCGTCCTCTACATGTTGGCCTGTACGCCGAAGGGCATCGATGAGCAGCTTGCATTCCCCAGGGCCAACAGCCCAACGGGAAAGGAGGGGTACCAGGCCATTCTGCAGGAGCGAGAGGAGCAGCACCGCAATTACATCAACAGCCTCAAGAAGCAAATCGCGCAGCTGAAGGACGAGCTGCAGGAGCGGAGCGAGCAGCTGAAGAGCCTGCAGGACCATGACACTGACTCGCTGGGCCCGGGGCTGGAGCGCAGTAACCCCGAGAAGACCCCCGCCGACCTGCTGGAGTTCCTGCGCTCCCAAATCGACAGAGCTGAGGTGCACGCCGGCGCCAAGTTGCCCACAGAGTACGCGGCTGTGCCCTTCGAGAGCTTCACCCTGCAGAAGGTGTATCAGCTGGAGACGGGGCTGACACGCCACCCCGAGGAGAAACCCGTGAGGAAGGACAAGCGGGACGAGCTGGCGGAGGCTATTGAGTTGGCCCTGGAGACTTTAAACAGCCCAGACAGTGACAGCAACGCAAATCATCACATGTACGCAGCCTCGGACTTCATAGAAGGTTTGTACCTGTGGGAACAGGGCTCCTTGTTAATGAGGGAGTTTGGTGCTGGTGAATGTCTCTAGTGTTCCCATCTGGGTGTCTGTCCATCCTCTGTCTATCCACAGAACACACCACAGCTTCCCAGTGCTATCCCCAGCCAAAGTGCCTCACCCCTGACCTGAAGGGCTACCTCTAGAGATCAGGGGTAATGTAAAGGGCATTTCTACTCTGAAAGGTGACTTCATAAAAATTGCACCTTCCCCCCCCCCATCACAGATCTGCTGTCTGTGTGTATTCCCAGGTTTTTACTCCTGCTAGCACTTCAGAGCAGTGCAGCAAGGGCGAGTGAGCTGGACGCGCTCCTGGCTTGTACATAATCATTAACTGAATTGATAGCTAAATTTCAGAGTTTAAGTCCAGGAGGGATCACCAGATCATCCAGCTTGGCCTCCTGTACATCACAGGCCATCCCCACCCCCACCCAACACCCGCACAGCAAACCCAACAACTGAAAATCAGACCAAAGCATTACAGCCCCCAGGAGACTAAACTATTGTGTGGCACAGGCTGAGAATAGGAGGGACCAAGGCGCACCAATGCCTTAGCTTAGCCCTTTGATCCCAGGTTGAGTTTGCAGGGCTGGCAGCTACAAACCAGCTTTTTACTCATCAATTTGAGATGGTGACTGGGACTGTTTCCCCGCAGGGTGCCACCTGGAACTAGGGTACCACTGAGCCCCCCTGACCCACCAGCCTGAGCTCCCTTTATACTGTATTGTTGTGACCAGCCTGCACTTTCACCAGCACGCATACAGGTAGGGGCACACCCCGCTGCAGTTACATGCAGACGCTGTGATCAGCCCTTCAGGGGAAGGCTCCCAGCTAGGGAACTTCCCAGCTACTCAGGCATGCACCCCCTCTGGAGTATAAACCCAAAACTATACCGTGTTGCGCTGTACAGGGAACTGTACAGTGTAAGCTCATGAAATTCGCCCCCTCCCTCAATGTGGACAAGAAAATACAACAGCTTTGTGCCCCGAATTATGACTCCCACACACTGGTTTTAGACAAAGCAAAAACAAGTTTATGAACTACAAAAGATAGATTTTAAGTGACTATCAGAGATAGCAAACAGATCAAAGCAGATTACCTAGCAAATAAACAAAACATGCAAACTAAGCTTAATATACTACATAGATTGGATTTGAATAACAAATTCTCACCTAAGTGATGATACAAGCAGGCTGCAGATTCTTCAGGGACAAGCTGCACTTGCTTACAGCTTGGAATCCCCAGGTGTGCCATTCACAGGCTAAAAATCCCTTTAACCTGGGTCCAACACTTCCCCCAGTTCAGTCTTTGTTCCTCAGGTGTTTCCAGGAGTTTTCTTGGGTGGAGGCATCTGTGAAGAACCAAGATGATGTCACTCCCCTGCCTCATATAGCTTTTGCATATGGCGGGAAGCCTTTGTTTCAAAGTTTGGTTCCCACGCCAATCAGTGGAAAAATACTGATATCCCAAGATGGAATCCAGCACCAGGTGACCTGGTCACATGTCCCTGTAGTGTCTCAGCATCCATGACTCAGAGGCTGTCTGCAGCCTCCTCAGGAAGGCCCCCAGGTAGGAGATAAGCTTCTCCTAAGGCCTATTGTTTTCCTAATAGCCCTTCCCCACCCAGCTATTCAGAATGAAAGCATCTTGTCTAGTCTAGTGGGTGTTCCCCAGGTGAAAACACATTTGTAATACAGATACATAGTCAATATTCCTAACTTTGGATAAAAAAAAAAAAGTGCCTCTCGAGCTCTCCTTGGTGTAGGGGTCAGAGGAGAGGGTAGCAGCCATGTCAGTGAGTCTGGGGAGGGTGTTCCATGCGTGGGGGACAGTGTGCAGGAAGGAACGGAGAAGCAGCCAAGTCAGCGGTTGAGTGTCATGTCGATTATGGAGCTATAGGGTGACCTGAAAATGAACAAGGGCAAGCTGAGTAGTAAGGGACAGAGCTGCAAATGTCAGACTTGCCGTACTGGGTGAGACCAGTATCCTGTCTCCAACAGGGGCCTGTACCAGAGCTTCAGAGGGAGTGTACAGAACAGGACAGTTGGAGTGATCCACCTCTGTCTTCTCCTCCTGGCTTTGGGCAGGCAGAGATTTAGGGTCACTCCAAGCATGGGGTTGTGTCCCTGACCATCTTGGCTAATAGCCATTGATGGGCCCATCCTCCATGAATTTATCTAGTTCTTTTTTTGAACCCAGTTATACTTTTGGCCTTCACAACATCCCCTGGCAACGAGTTCCACAGATTAATTGTACGTTGTGTGGAAAAGTACTTCCTCTCATTTGTATTAAACCTACTGCCTTTTAATTTCATTGGGTGAGCCTTGGCTTTTGTATTGTAGGACAGGGGAAACAACACTACTCTGTTCATTTTTCCACCCATTCATGGTTTTATAGAAGGGCCCTGAAGTCAAATAAAAGATCTGTGGCTAATGTGCCAAGTCCATTCCCCAGCCATTACATCACTAGGGTCATTTAAAACTAGGGTGTGGGGCCTATGCAGCTGTGACTGGATCTCTGGGATCTATACTGCTTACGTTCGGAGTGGGATACAGCTAGCATGACAAGACCTGTTCATTACTAGAACTGACTGGGCTCTATATAGGGTGACCAGACCGCAAATGTGAAAAATCAGGACGGGGGTGGGGGGTAATAGGAGCCTATATAAGAAAAAGACCCAAAAATCGGGACTGTCCCTATAAAATCAGAACATCTGATCACCCTAGCTCTATAGGTATTGTTTGATATTATATAAAGGTCCAACCAGTTTTTGCAGTTGTGGTGCCTGCACACAGCAGGCATGAACACACAGCACATGTGAACACACAGATGTCCTTGCAGGTATTTGGGTTCTCTGTCAGCCTCCTTTCCGTCTGTGCTCTGCTGAACACCTTTCCGTCAGCTGCTCGGATAGACCATCAGCTTTCTTTTTTGATTCCATCCCTAGCTGTGTCTCAGGCTGGCATTTTAGGCCCCTCTACACTACAGACATTGCCATGTGGGGGGAACTGTGTACTTTGCTGGAGCCTGCGTGAATGTACAAGAGGGACAGGTAGAGCAGTGCCCATGCTGTGGTGCACAAATCTGATTGGGAAGCCTGCCGGAGTAGCACAGCATATCTCAGAACAGGAAGTCGCACCTGGCAAGGATCTGTGTCGGTGCTCTGGGCTGTGTGCCGCCAGCTGAGTGTCACTGCGTGTTATATTGACAGTGAGGCGTGGTAGAAAAAGGAAGAGTTGGCAGTGCTAGAAAGCAACCTCAACACTGGTAATACAGTAGCCCTGGATTCACTTCATTTGTGTGCCTGCATTCCCCTTTTTCTGTTCGATGCCAGTAGCTGTAAAGGAGATTTAAGATGCATGGCTAATTAATCCAGCTGAATTTAAGATAAAGGAGGAAATTTATCTCCTTGCTCTTCTGGTAGTTCGGTTGCAGGCTTCTAGCTGACATTTGGCGAGAGTGCGATATGCCTGCCTTTTCCAGCGGGACCACTATGTCCCTGCATCTTGCAGGATAGGAATGCAGATTCAAGAGCACCTTTGTGGGGTCCCTGCCTCTCGGTTGAATAGCTTATGAACCCTACGGCCTTTGGGTACTAAGGAATGCTTTCTTCATCTGATCCCAATTAGCAAAGGCAAGGCTAACACGTTCTCTGGGGTGGTGGAGGCAACCCGTCTCTGCTTCAGTCATTGGTCAGTTGTTACTTTCTCAGCTGCCTCCCCACTGCCGGAGCCTTTCACCACTGCCTCACTACTACTGGAGCCTTTCCCCACTGCCTTCTCCCAGCCAGAGCCCTTTCCTGCTGCCAGAGTCTCTCACTGCAACAGGGAAAGGCTCCAGCAGCGGAGAGGCAGTGAGATGCTACACTGCTAAAAATAGCAATGTCGCTGTGGGAGGCACTGTTTGGGCGTGTAGAGCACTGTGTAGGATATATACCCTGGGGATCAGGCATGTAGGGCCCTCTGCTCTACTCTACTCTAGTCACGTAATCCATAGCTCACTATCTACAGTGCTATTTGCACCCGGGCTCGTTGGGAGTGCGGTGTCTGTACTCCACATGCTGCCATACGTGTAGACGTACCTTGGGTTACTTGTTTCTCACCCTGCACCCTCCAGATCCCCAGCCTATTGTTTAATAATATAAAATATATGGTGATGATTTATTCTTTGTATTGCCATCACGCCTAGGAGCGCCAGCCATGGACCAGGACTCCACTGTGCTGGGTGCTGTACGAACATAGAAATAGCTAGATATCAATAATATGGTTCTTATCGTGTGCATGAGATAACATGTAGAAAAAGAGAAATCGAGAGCCAACGTATTCTTGGGATAGACTAGAACAAAACGTCATGAAACTCTTTTGCCCAAAACCACTATCGGTATAAAAATTCAGACTGGCTACTAGAGATGATCCAGGCCAGAGTCTCTGCTGATGTGAACAGGTGCAGCTCCACTGGTATCCTGGGAAGCAAACCCATTTGTGCCTGCTGAGGATCGGTCGGCTGGCTTATTTATGGTATACCAGTGATTACCTCGAATTCTAGAGCATGCCAAAGCTGCAGGGGAACTGCCTCTCTGTTGGGGAGGGGGAGATGATTAGTAATGATTTATTATTTATTTGTATTACCGGAGCACCCAAGAATCCCAGCCCTGGGCCAGGACCCCATCGTGCGAGGCAAAGCGATGGTATAAAGCCGCTGGCTCCCTGAAGTCACCTCAGAGGGCCAGGGCCAGTTGCAGTGGTGTAACTCAGCCAGGCCTCGGTCTTGTGCTGGCTCCCTGCTCAGAGGTGAAGTTCCCCCCTTTGGCCAGTGTCCTGTTCGGTTGGTGCAGGTTTGCTTGGCCTCTATGCAGGCTGTGCAAGATCAGGAAGGCGCCCTCTCCCACACTGCAGGGCGGCAGAAGGGCAGAGCAGACTCAAACCCACAGCAAGTAACGGGAGCTACTGTACTGGTAGCATCATTCATTTGTCCTAGCGAAGCCATGAATGAGCCCATTGGCCAGGCAGGAGCCCAGGGGTGAAAAAACCCTCTTCTTCCTGCTTCCTAGCAAGACAGCAGCATGTTAGCCTGCATCTCCAGCACCAAATCACTGCTCCAGGTTAGTTCTGGGGCCTGGCTTGGCTGCACAAATGGAGCACTCAGGGCGGACTGAGGAGCATATTTGTGTGCAGAACTACTTGGAAAGTCCCTGATATCTCCCTTCTCTCTCTCTCTCTCTCTCTCCATCCTTCAAGAATGAAAAAATGTAATTCAAGCTGCCCAAAAATCAATGGCCCGATATCTCTTAAAGGGGGAAAGGGAGGGGAGCTGGTGTGCCACTTTTCCATCTCAAGTACCTTGCTACAGAACTTGATTTGGAGGCAGCAGACCTTGCTGCAGCCCACAGGAGACTTCAATAACCAGCTAGAGTCACCTGTACGTTCTCGCTGCTCCGTGCCACTCTGGCTGCACAAAGCAGGAGTGAACAGGGTTTATGTGGCCAGTCAAGCCAGGTTTATAGCTGCTTTGTGTCTCTGGAGCAATTCAAAGCAGCTGGAGCCTGCCAGTGAATCTGGCGCATTATTGCACCGATAATGACACTTAACGCTTTTTGTCTTCAAACTGCTTCAAAAACACCAAGGAATGAACCATCTCAGCCCCCTCTGTGGCAGGGTAGGAAGGGTTCTTCTCCCCACCTGACAGCGGGGCAAATGGAGGCAGATAGTTCAACGTGTCCAAGGCAGCAGGGTGAATTGGTGACAGATCCAGGATTAGAATTCAGGGGTTCCTACTCTTGTGCTCGGGCCTCTGGATGCCATGGGGGAAATCTTGCCCCCCATTGAAGTCAGTGGGAATTTTGCCATTTGTTTCAGTAGGGCCGGAGTTTCACCCCTTTCTCTAGGTTATGTGGGCCCAGATTCAGCAAAGCACATACTTAAATCCTACTGATTTAGGCACTTTGCTGAATCTGGGCCTTAATGTCACATCAGACGATCTAAAGAAACCTTGATTCATTGACTCTTGGGAGCTGTTTTTACAGCTGGTATCCGTCACCTTGCTTGGCCACACAGGACCCAATCAATGATTTACAGCAATTGAAAGGTGATAACTTCATCAGGATGTCTCTCAGTTCATTCCCTCTCTTCTCTTTCATATTTCTGTTACTGAAGGAGGGAGTTTGTCCAAGCAGCTCATTAAATTAAAACATTTGATGGAAATGTTTCTGCTGCGTGGTTTGGATGTTTTAAAATAAATTCGTACAGCCTCCTCCTCAGTTCCTAGACAGAACCACTTGTGTTTGGAATCTGCATGCAACACAACTTCCTGGTGTTTTGGAGTTAAACTCCTTCTCTGCAGCTTTGCTGTAGCGCGAGAATACTTTCCAAAAGTCCAGACAGTTTGACTTCAGTAGTGATATTTGGCAGCGGTTGGAATTTTCCATTTTTCTTGTTCAAAAATGAAAGAGAACCGTACCTCCTCTCGTCTGCTAGTCATTTAGCCTTTGTAGTTGCTGTCTGCTATCTTCATCTTTTCACACACAGACTCATGTTGTCTGCTTGTTACAATTCTCTATCTTTTTCTCTTGTGTTCATTGGTTTTCTGCCATGTTTTGGAGTGCTAAGAGGTGACAGTGAAAATTACCATATGGATCATAAACCTTTAATGTGTGTAGCATAAGCATGCAAAGGCATCTTCCCGTTGGGCCAGAGTGAGTCCAGCCAATATGAGTTAATGAGAAACCTGTTGCTCAGTAGGGCAGGGCAAAATTCAGGGTCAGCTTGTTAATTTGCACAGTGGGTAGTGAAACTGAAAATATTTATAAATCATTCTCCTTCCTGGAGGAAGTAGCTAAGAATAGCTATGACACCATCCTAAAACAGTGTGAGCACTCTGGTCCAAAGGAAAAAGTACTAACTCAATGGCCATGCTTTTATTGAAGGGGGCAGAGGCCCACAAAAAGCCCAGAACCCCTTAAAAATGCACTTGCTGAATGAGCAGAGCATTGTGACTTTGTCCTCAGGCAGAAAGGCCATAAGTGATTGTCTAGTAGCTGGGATTTTAAACAAGAAAGTCTCCAGCAAGTCCAGTTAACATCTGAGCTCACTCTAGAACAGGTGAGAAGGCAGGGTGAGCTAGTGAAAATGCATCACAAACACCCTGGGACTCTTATAGAGGAGTGAGTTTCTGCCTGAAGGGATTGGAATCTTCTCTGACTAGCACTGAGTTGAGGGAACGTGTGAGGAAGAACATATGTAAGGTTAATATACGTTCTGAAAACATTTGAGATTGTAGGGAGAAATGTAAGCCACAACAAACCCAATTATGGCTCTGAGGGCATGCAACAGTAAAAGAGGAGTTAGCTTAGGTCCAGAGAAAGGTAAAGCCAAGTATGTTTCCATTGATATCAGTAGAGCCTAAGCCCATTTTTAAGTGCTTTGCTGAACTGGGGGTATAACTTTCTTGCGCTGAGGTTATTTTGTTAGGATTCTGTGATTGTATTGGGGTTAGCCCTGGAAGGCAGCACCCGGACTGTTAACTATTATAACGAAAGCAAGTTTGTCTGAGCTGCAGTACAGAGAGCAGGTCCTTTCCACTTCCACAGCGTGTCTGCACAGTTAGTTCACATAAACTCTGATATTTTTCTCCACAGTCCTAGCTTCTCACAACCCACTATTCCAATTTATTTTTCATCTCCCCATCTGTTTCCCATTAGATTCCAGTTTCTCTCCCCCCCGCATCCCCAAGCTCCTGTTTGTCCAGTCCAAATGAGGCTTCCAAGACTCTTCCCTGAGCCCCTATGTTTAACAAAGGGGCCAATCCTTTGTCTTGAAAAACCTGGGACTAATTTGCTTTGGCAGATTACTCCAAGCATTCTGGCAAATCTCAAACATGCTGCTTTGGAAACCAGCAGACATTCTGAAACTAGTTAATGCATTGACAGCAGCAAAAATAACGGATTATCCTGTTCAGATATCATAGCTGCTGTCTAAGTTTTACAAAACTTGGTACTTTCTTGGAGAAACTTTTAAAGCAATTTTTTTTTAGCAAGACTTGTTTGTAGACACAGCTCATTTTCAGTACATTCAAACCCACTTGTCGTACACTTTTGAGTCACAGAACTTGTTAAAAAGGTTTTTGATGGTTTTAGGCATTGTAATGGCAATGAAGGAATTCCTCAGGCAGGGCCGGCTCTAGGCACCAGCAAAACAAGCTGGTGCTTGGGGGGGCACATTTTTAGGGGCGGCATTCTGGCACGGGCCATGCCGCCCCTAAAAATGTGCCCCGGCCGCCCTAACTCACCTCCGCTGCAGCCGCTCGCCGCAGCTGCTCGGAATCTCCCCCTCCCTCCCGGGTTTGAGAGCCTGGGAGGGTGTGGGAGCAGCGGTGCACGAATCAGCTGTTTTGCGCGCCGCAGCCGCTCGGGATCTCCCCCTCCCTCCTAGGCTTGAGAGCCTCGGGGGAGGAGGCAGGGCTGGGGATTTGGGGAAGGGGCGGAGTTGAGGCGGGGCCGGGGGTGGGGTAAGAAAAAAACGGGGGGGTGGCCAAAATTGTTTTTGCTTGGGGCGGCAAAAATCCGAGAGCCGGCCCTGTCCTCAGGGAATTCAAGGAGTCATAGTACTGAAGCATAAGGGTGTTCTTGTGTTTACATCACTAGATTGTGACTGAGGAGAGGTAGGTTCAGCTCCCAGCCTTCCCGCTGTGTGACCGTGGGCAAATTACTTAATCTCCCTGTAACTGAGTTTCCCAGCTATAAAGTGGGAATCATATTTCCTTCATCTATTTAGGCTCTAATCCTGCAAAGAATCATGCATTATGGGCTTAATTTAACACACTCTGATTAGTGCCATTGACTTCAACAGAACTATGCTCATGCATAATTTTTGCAGGATGGGTAAGCTTGGATTGTAAACTCCTTGATAGCAGGATGTGTTTTACTGTGTACAGCACCTAACACAATGGGGTCCTGGTCGCTGTTGGGGCCTGTAAATTCTACTGTAATACAAGTCATCAACAACAACAATAATGAGATACAAAAATTGGCATCTAGTTGCATGATAAAGCACCCTTCTTTCCATATTAGTGAACTGCTTACCCAGGGAAAACAAATAGCAGGATAGTTACTGTTTGGCTGGAGTAGAAAAGCATGCAAAGATCTAATGGAAAATTTTAGATGGCTAAATTGTAACAAACAATATAATTTAAGCCTTATTTGCTATTAGAAGTATCTATTTTTCAAATGTATGCAATGTGCTATCAGCATCTCACTCCAATCAAGATTTAAAAAACCCAAACTAATTAAATTTACATAATGTTTAAAAACTAAAGAAAAAAAACAGACACTAAAGGACCACCTTCCCTCTGATTCCTAATTAAAGCCTTCTTTCTCGAGCCATCCCTTCAGAAAAAGCCTAAATAAATAGATGCACCTTGAAGCATACTCAAAATATCAACAAACTCTGCACCAGAATAAGGGAGGAAGGAAATTCCAGAGTCACAGAACCTCCATTGATTCTACCTGAATCCCACCTCTCAGACATATATATCCAGGAACTATAAACTCAAGCCATTCAGGTGATCTCAGCTGGTCAGCTAAGGCACTGAGAGAGAAGAGAGGCAGTTTCTAAGATATCCAGAGCCCAAACAATACAAGACTTTATAGATCAAAACTCACCTTGAAATGATTAACTTAATGAAGTGGCTGAGCTGTTAACAAAAACATGAAACTTCTCATTGAAATCAGCTACTACCCTGGAGGGGAGCAAATGCTGAAACTCTTTATTTCTAAAAAGGGTCTGGGGTGATCTAGGGATTATAGGCCAGTAAATCATTCTTTTGTACCCAGTAAATTAGCTGAGATTATAATTAAAAATACATTGATAAAATACCTAGACGACGATGATACAGTGGGGATAACCCAGCACAGCGCCTGCCACAGAAAATCATGCCTCACTAATCTATTAGAATTCTCTGAACATGTCCATAAAATCAGAGATAAAGGACAAGCAGTTACCATCATTTATTAGGGCTTTTAAAAAAACTGTGACAAAGTCTCTCACAAGAGGGTATCAAGGAAACTAAGTAACCATGGGGGCGAGAGGGGAAAAATACCATTTGTTATGGATCAGACATTGGCTAGGAGACAGAAAACAGAGAGTGCTAAGAAATGGTCATTTGGATAAGGTCATTCATACCAAGATCAAAAAAGAAGGAAACCCCTTTTCCTTGATTTCTTGCAGACCTGCATTTAACTGTGCATTCTGCTAGCCCCTGGAGTTCCTGTGAGAGGCAGAGAAATCCAACTATACTCTTCTGTGGATTATAATTGCTAGGATATTTGTTGCGGCTTTCAAACTGAATTTAAGAAGTGGGTCTGAGAGAGAATAATTAAAATGCCAATGAACCTGAGTAGGACAAAGTGGTTTGCTCAAACACCCAATGTGGGGGTGGGAGTGTCATTCTTAATGGATGAATTCTAAGGCCTGTGGGCCACCTACAGCCCACAAGTCCTTGGAACAGGCCTTTGAGTGGTGCATTGGCCTTGTGCTGGCTCCTCGGCAACAGGCTGAATTTCACCCATTAAGTACCTAAAAAGTAACTTTCCTGCAGGAACCTAATAATGCACTCCGAGCATTGGGAAATTGCCATATGATATTCGGATGCTGTTAGGAGCGAGACAGGTGCTTTGGCACCATACGTAGTGGTTTATTGAGACCCATCAAGTGAGGTAAAGAACAAATCATGTCAAACCAATCTGATAGCTTTCTTTGATAGGATAACAAGTCTTGTGGAAAAGGGAGAAGCGGTGGATGTGGTATACCTAGACTTTAGTAAGGCATTTGGTACGGTCTTGCATGATATTCTTATCGATAAACTAGGCAAATAAAACTTAGATGGGGCTACTATAAGATGGGTGCATAACTGGCTGGATAACCATACTCAGAGAGTAGTTATTAATGGTTCCCAATCCTGCTGGAAAGATATAACAAGTGGGGTTCCGCAGGGGCCTGTTTTGGAACCGGCTCTGTTCAATATCTTCATCAACGACTTAGATATTGGCATAGAAAGTACGCTTATTAAGTTTGCAGATGATACCAAACTGGGAGGGATTGCAACTGCTTTGGAGGATAGGGTCATAATTCAAATGATCTGGACAAATTGGAGAAATGGTCTGAGGTAAACAGGATGAAGTTTAACAAAGACAAATGCAAAGTGCTCCACTTAGGAAGGAAAAATCAGTTTCACACATACAGAATGGGAAGAGACTGTCTAGGAAGGAGTATGGCAGAAAGGGATCTAGGGTTTATAGTGGACCACAAGCTAAATAAGAGTCAACATTGTGATGCTGTTGCAAAAAAAGCAAACGTGATTCTGGGATGCATTAACAGATGTGTTGTGAGCAAGACACAAGAAGTCATTCTTCCGCTTTACTCTGTGTTGGTTAGGCCTCAACTGGAGTATTGTGTCCAGTTCTGGGCACCGCATTTCAAGAAAGCTGTGAAGAAATTGGAGAGGGTCCAGAGAAGAACAAGAAGAATGATTAAAGGTCTTGAGAACATGACCTATGAAGGAAGGCTGAAAGAATTGGGTTTGTTTAGTTTGGAAAGGAGAAGACTGAGAGGAGACATGATAGCAGTTTTCAGGTATCTAAAAGGGTGTCATAAGGAGGAGGGAGAAAACTTGTTCACCTTAGCCTCTAAGGATAGAACAAGAAGCAATGGGCTTAAACTGCAGCAAGGGAGGTTTAGGTTGGACATTAGGAAAAAGTTCCTAACTGTCAGGGTGGTTAAACACTGAAATAAACTGCCTAGGGAGGTTGTGGAATCTCCATCTCTGGAGATATTTAAGAGTAGGTTAGATAAATGTCTATCAGAGATGGTCTGACAGTATTTGGTCCTGCCATGAGGGTAGGAAACTGGACTCGATGACCTCTCAAGGTCCCTTCCAGTCCTAGAATCTATGAATAAGTTCAGCAGCACCACCTTGTGGCTCAGCAAAAATTACACTCCAGCTTCATGAGTTTGGTGCTACATGCCCCAGTGCATGGCGTAAAGACAGGAAATTCACCACAGCAAGCCAATGCAACTAACGCCCCCCAGTGGTATGTGGAGACCTACCCAACTCATTCACAGGAACCTGTCCTGAGGTCTCCAGGCCATTAACAGCCTCGGTGACAAGGCCCAAGACTCCATCCGTATAGGGGCTAACCCCACAGCCCCTGTCCAGATCTCTCTGCATTCACCCATGGGACGTGACCACCTACCAAACTCTAGCTTCTGGACTATCCCTTCAAGGGACCTAAGCAATTCGGGGGCACTCTGCCTTTGAGCCTGAAAAAATCCTGGCAGAAAAAGACTTTTCTCCCTACTCCAGGCAATGAGTCAAAGGCCTACTACAATACAAATAAGCTGGAATTTTCCAAGAAGCCTAAGGATATAATACACCCAGCTTTGGTTGCATTTCAATGGGACTTGGGCTTCCAACTCCCCTAGGCTTCTGGGTGTTTTAGGTTTATCCTAGATCTAAAGTGGTTCAAACAGTTTCTGAGTTAGCCTCAAGAAAGAGTCCCTGAGATCAACTCTGGCACCTGTCCACATCCAGAGATTTCCTGGCCTCCATTGTTTTGAAGGTCATTACTGTCATACCAGCTCAGTCATACCGGAGATGTCTCAGATTCACAGCTGGTTCCTTGCACTCCAGTGCAGCCAGGCATATGCACCATGGATGGTCTCAGAAGCCAAAGTGGTGATCGCTGCAGCTGTGTGGCAATGAGGGGATCTTCATGATGACATGCTTGGTCACCTTGCTTACCAAGGTGAAATCCCCTCAGTGAGCATCCTGAGCAATCTCCGGGTCTCTGCTGCTCATAAGCAAAGGGCAGGGTTCCGTAACATCCTCGCAGACCCAATGGACATTACTACCCTGGAGGGATAAACCTTCCACGTCTCTAGAAAGCATCTAAAAAATGAGAGCTCACCATAGTCATTTCCTCACTCCCTGGTTTTGCAATTTAATAATGAAGGAGATGGTGTCTACCAGGACCTTGGACACTTTCTGTACAGGATTTTTCATCTGTGCCTAATAAAAACTCTCGGCGGGGGGGGGGGGGGGGGGAACCTAGTAATGTTGCTTCAGATACTTGTCAGTATCAGGAACCTGCTTCTCTGGGGGCTGGATGAATCAAATGTGTGGGGAGAGCTCCTTTCCCAAATCCCCCTGCCTTTTCCATCCCTGTGGACCCAGTGTTTTGGGGGATGACTGGCAGCCGTGTGCATTTGGAACATCTTGAAAATTAAGGAGCAAGCATCTAACAAGTTCTACTGTGGATGTGCAAATGGTGATTCTCAGAGACTTGTCATCTGGGTCGATTTTTACGGGAGATACAAAAGTCATCTTCCTAAAACCTGGGACTGTCCCCCGTCAGATTTTGAGTTCTGGTTTCAAACTATGGAAGAGCTGGTGCACATACTGATTTTTTGTGTCTCATTTATTTGCTGCTAAGTCTAAGTTACAAAAGCCACCTAATATTGCAACTTCTTCATGGGGAATCCAGTTTCATGCTAATGTTTCCCTTCTTTCATATTCTTCGAACAGGCATGTACCGAACAGAAAAAGACAAAGGCACGTTGTATGAGCTGACTTTCAAAGGAGACAGACCACACAAATTCAGACGAATCATTTTATTCAGACCATTTGGTCCCATCATGAAAGTGAAGAATGAGAACCTCAACATGGCCAACACGCTCATTAACATTGTCGTTCCATTAGCCAAGAGAGCCAGCAAGTTTCGACAATTCATGCAAAATTTCAGGTTTGTTTCTTTTTATGGATCTATAGCTATCTTGATATTTTTATACAGTATGATGCAATTTCTGCAAGCACCAGGGATTTTCCCAGTGGGGAAAAAAATATATTTTTACATAAAACCATCAATTTATCATTAAAAATATCCATTTGCGTTTGCTTGGATCAACAGATATTTCACATGAACAGCAATTAGCTTTAGCAGTGGAGACCAAGGGAAAAGGTTATTTTGCAGTCATCAGTGTTTCTGAAGTTGATGCACCATGTACTAGGTATTTCGTTCTTCGGAAACTTGTTATTTCCATCTTTGAGAGAGCAGGTGCCAGAACCACTTCAATGAATGTGTCAGTTTCACTCCCTAAGTAGCACAGGAAGGTTTCTAGAAAATAAGAGTCATTGTATTATCCCTGGACTGCTTGTTGAGGCCTCATCAAAAGGATAGATAGTGACAGAAAGGCAATAAGAAATGTGCCTGGACTCAAGAGTGTTCTCTCCTTGTTACTTTTGATCAAGGCTCTTTCTTTATGCTCTTCTTTCCCAACAGGGCTATAGCAATTGCAGGAATGGATATAATCAAGATGTAGCTCCCAGTCAGAACTAAGAATAACCTGCCCAGTGGTGGGCCTTGCATTCTGATAAGAAAATTGAGAGACACTCAAATAACTTAGCTGTGTAGTTGCCCAAGAAGGACACGCATCTTGACAGATACACATATTCTTAGGCCACATGATTTGTTCTCTCTTAGAGAAACGGAGGTGGGTCAGGTTAGGTAATATCTTTCATCGGACTAACTTTCGGTTGGTGAGAGAGAGAAAAGCTTTCGAGCCACACAGAGCTCTTCTTAGGTCTATCTTGAGAGTTTAGTTTGAGTCGATACTCCTTACAGATTTTTCAGGGACCTAACTAGACACACTAGTATTTAGAAGAAATAGAAATGAGGGTACAGGATTTTATTTCCCCCTTCTCTCACAGCCTCCTGGGGGCTGAGGTAGCACCTGCTGGCTTTAGTAGTTTGCCACACAATTGCTGGCTTTCCTACAGTGGCTTTTCTGTCCATCATGCAGGTGACTGGATGGGCTATTCCAATAGGGCTCTCTGCCATAACTCAGGTAACTACTAGATGACAATTTATAGCCTGCTAATGCAGAGCTGTGAAGTATCTTAGGTCCCATCCTGCAAGCTCATTCGAATGGAGCCAGTGTAGCTCTGGATGGGTTCAAGGATCTCAGTGAAGGGCTGCAAGGATCTCACTGGAGCCGTGCAAAGATCTCACTGGAGTGGTACCAGCAGAGAATTTGGTTTGCAGAGTCCAGCACTATCCTACATTCCCAGCTAGAGATGGCAGGTGTTGTTTGGGAAAGCAAACTTCCCAGGGCAATGAATGACTTGTTTTGATGTCTGTTCTAGGGAAATGGGCATTGAGCAGGATGGGAGAATTCACCTCACTGTAGTTTACTTTGGAAAAGAACAAATGAACGAAGTGAAAGCAATACTTGAAAACACCTCCAGGTGAGTATGGGTCTACATCGCTGCTTAGTGAGGCATGCTCCTCTCACACGCTGATAGCCCAAGAAGCCAGATTGCCTTTCCCTAGCACTGTCAGTAGGGGAATAGGTCATCCCTCTCTCCTTGTGTCAGTCAGAAATGAGATTACCCTGATGCTCCCTGATCTGCACTTGTGAATATTGATATTTAGAGCCATGGACTTAGGCCAGCGTAACTCCCACTCGACATCTGTAACAATGATCAGGCCTGAATTCCTCTAACGTTTGCATGAGCAGCTTCTATCTGTTGGCACTGAAGCTTAACTTGGAGAAATGTAGGTAGGCTGGGCTTTTCAATAGTGCCTAAGGGCATTAGACGCCCAAATCTCATTGAGTTTCAAAGGGATTTGGGCACCTAACCCCTTTAGACCTTTTGAAAATGCCAGTCTGAAATAGTTCCTGCACATAGTGAACTGTCGCTTTCCTTTTCTCCACCTTTATTATGACATGACATTTTTATAAGCAAATTACGTAATATGGTCTAGATGAAATTACTATCAGGTGGATACACAACTGGTTGAAAAACTTCTTTAGAGAGTTGTTATTAATGGTTTGCTGTCAAACTGGGAGGAAGTATCTAGTGGGGTCTGTCCTAGGGTTCAGTACTATTCAGGGCTTAAATTCAGCCGGAGCTGTCTGGAGCAGAGCTCTGGTAAATATTGTTAAACCCACAAGGCTGATGCCCCAAGCCCTGCCGCCTCCCATGGGGCGCTCTGGGAAATACTCGTTCAGAATTTAAGCTCTGATACTAGTCAATATTTTCACGAATGACTTGGATAATGAAGTCGAGAGTACACGTTTCGGATTTGCGAATGGCACCAAGCTGGGAGAGTTCTCTAGCATTTGGGAGGACAGGAACAGAATTCAAACTGACCTTGATAAATTAGAGAATTGGTCTTAAATCTACAAGATGAAATTAATTAAAGACGTGCAAAGTACTACACTTACGAAGGAAAAATCAAATGCATAACTACAAAATGGGGAATAACTGGCTAGGTGATAGCACTGCTGACAAGGATCTGGGGATTATCATGGATCATATACACTGAATGAGTCAAGTGTGTGATCTTGTTGTGAAAAAAGCAAATCATTCTGGGATATATTAACAGGAGTGTCATATATCAGACATGGGAGGTAACTGTCCTGCTCTATCAGCATCGGTGAGGCCTCAGCTGAAGTACTGTAACCATTTTTGGGCACCCCTCTTTAAGAAAGATGGGAACAAATTGGAGTGAGGCCAGAGGAGAGCAACGAAAATAAGAGATTTTCGAAAACCAGACCTAGGAGGAAAGTTTGAAAGAATTAGGCATGTTTAGTCTAGAGAAGGGAAGGCTGAGGGGAGTCTGTTGTATTAATGTAAATTGAATAAATGGGCCCAAAGGTCTGTAACATGACCCTGTCACTGACTGTTCAACATTAAACCATATTAAACAAGGTTTGGGATTGGATATACAGAGACTTCAGCCGGCTTAGTACCATGGCAAGCACGCCATTAAACATTTTTAGCCTTTTATTAAAATACAGAAAAGAAGGAAACAGCTAACGCATTTGAAATATAAAGTATTACGTTGGGCTTTCATTTTAACCATATCCCATGTTCCTTTCCCTTTAGCTAGAGAGTTTTTAGAAGGAGAAAAAAGCCTTATTTGACAGCCTTTTAGAAGATAATGACTGTCCTCTTTGGAGAAAAGAGATGAAATTCACTGGAGTGGGCTGGAGTTGTCTTTGATGCTGTTGTTGTTAAAGTCCCATTCTATTTCTTAAAAGACCAAACAAGACAAACACACACAAAGGGGAGAGAAAAGAATGGCAAAGATAGAAAATGCAGCTTCTGTCTCTGGTGTTGACTCTCACTGCTGCTGGAAAAACACAGGCACGGCACAGGTCTGATCAGTCACTCTGAGACCTGGCAAACTCGTACCAGCATCCGGCTGGTTAGGGCATTGCATTTAACTGCATTTCTGATCACAGGCGTACAGCAGTGTTGCAAAAATCTACAGTCTTGCCTGACTAAGCCAGATCCTTATTAGACAGAAAGGAAAAGGAGAGGGATAGGAAGGAGAAGAAGAAATAAGGTAGGGAATGAAGAGGACACACGGAGGTGGTGGGCGGAGGAAAGGGGGAGACACAAAGTCTCAGATCCCAGGTGGTGGTCAGAATTTAGCTGGAGCCACTAGAGGGGCTACTGTCATCTGGCTCCCTCCCTCTGGCCTGGTCTGGTCAGGACTTCTCGTGGGATTCGGACAAAGAAGGTCCAGGGTTCCAGGAGATGGTAGGGCCAGCAGCCATGGGGGTAAAGCTTGCTTCTTCCCCTTCTTTCAGTCAGCCAGTGTCACAGTAGTGAGCATTCCCCTCCAAAGTCTCTTCTTTTAAGGATCCTACAAAAGGAGTAGTGGGTGGCATAACCCGTCCCTTCATTATTTTGTCCACCAATTAGGCCTAATTTTTGACAGACCAATTTTGGCTCATTGATTTCAGATCTCACACTTCTCTTAACACTAGGGTGACCATACGTCCAGTTTTGGCCGGGACAGTCAATTTTTTAAACCCTGTCCCGGCTGTCCCGACTTTTTTTTTTTTTGCATAAGTGGGCACCTGTCCCGTTCGCTCTTGTTGACTTCATCAGTTGGCAAGAGCAAATAGGACAAATGGCCATTTTTGTCAAAAAAGTGTGGTGTGGAGGAACGTGCGGGATGGGGGCAAGTGGAGATGCCAGCCCCACGCAAAGGGGGAAGCAGGGCTGTGGGGGGCAGGCAGGCTTCCAGCAACAGCCCTGGGGGGCGGGGGAGGGGTGAGAGCGGGACAGAGCTCCAGCGACCAGCAACAATCTCACATGGGGGCGGGGCAGGGTTTCAGCAACCAGCAACAGCCTCATGGGGGGGAGGAGGTGGCGCTCGGGTGAGCAGCTGGGGCCAAGCCCACAGTGTGGGGGGGTGGGGGAGTTCTCTGCAGGAGCTTGGGCGAGTAGCTGGGGGTATCCCGTTTTCCCACCCTACTTAACACAGTCCTTGAGTTATTTCAGGAGGCCTTTTTGTTTGGACAAATTCAGTCTTCCTGTTTCCCTTTTGCTCCCTTTTCCCACCAACATTTGTTGCTATAGGTTACGGTGACATTTTGTGAACTGTTACTCGTTTTTCACAGTTGAGCTCAAAGGGAGGGCAAATTTGTAGGCCCTGTTATCACAACAAGACCTGAGAACAACCTTCAAATATGTAAAGGATTGTTATAAAAAGGATTGCGATCAGTTGTACTCCATGTCCACCGAGGGTAGGACAAGAAGTAATCAACTTAGTTTGCAGCAAGGAAGATTTAGGCTGGATAGTAGGAAAAACTTTCTAACTATAAGGACAGTTAAGAACTGGAACAGGTGACGTAGGGAGGCTGTAGAATCCATCATTGAAGGTTTTTAAGAACAGGTTGGACAAACACTTATCAGAGATGGTCTAGGTATACTTAATCCTACCTCAGCCTGCGAGGCTGGACTAGATGGCTTCTCAAAGTCCCTCCCAGTGCTACATTTCTCTAGTTCTATCATTAAGAGCTCTAAGGAATTACAGAGAAGAAAAGTAGAGGGAGAGAGAGAGACTGCTAAACCAGGATCAAAGTTAAAACCTGGTGCTAGCCCAGCTCTGAGCTTTATGCTTCTTCGCACTGTTTCTGTTATGTGACCGAAACAGAGAAATAAAATTATTGTGCCTTTTGAAAATCTGTCAGAAGTCACAGTGGGACTGATTCCTTCTGAAAATCTAGCCTTATCTCAGCAACCTGAGCCATGCAGCTTGAGAGTAATGGTCTGCCTACTGCTTCTGTTTTTCTCGTGCTCGAGATGCATTCAGCGAGTGCTGCTTTGGAAAATACCAGGCAAAAATACATGGCTCTAGTTCTGAACATTAGTGAATTCTGTTCATTTTGCATTTGCAGTTCTAAGGAGAAAAAGTGTGTAGAGGCCTAGCTTGAAATAATGGATCTATTAAGATAACCCTGCGCTGTTGTCAAAGGGCAGTTCCGTTTGGCAGTTGATTACTTCGCTGTTATTATGTTGTTATTATGTTCAAATGGCATGAAATGGGATTTCAGGAAAAGTTCGGAGTCATTAGCTTGACTCAAACTGTTGGACCGTTCCACAGTCTCAGCTGTACCTCGGTTTCAGATTTCGGTCCTGTTCAGTTCTTAGTGCAATAACATCCATTGACGGCGTGGAGGGTGGGGCAAGGTGGGCATTTACTAGCAAATTAGGCTGTATGAGACATTCACGCTGAGGAGTGATGTTAACAAACACCTCTGTGGCCCATGTCGGCACGGACAGTTCGTTTAACAGTGTGTCAGCGAGTCATGGTTAACGCTGTTGTTCCAACCGGTTTTTAACCATAACCAGGTGACATGATGGGAAACACAATGGTCCCTTTCTGTGCTGACAGCTGAGCTGTGTTTGCCATGGGTTCTGCTACCGTGACTCCTCCAACACAACCTAATTTTCTAGTGGTGACCAGCTCTGGGAGAAAGAGCTCTCTCTTAACCCCCCCTGCATGTGATGTGGCTTTTCAGAGGGCAGCTAGAAAGGCCTTGGAAAATTCACCTCAGCGTTACCTGCTCTTGTAGATTATCATCTTCCTAGCCAGGTGACTGTTTCTGGGCAGGTCTCGGGATTCTTAGAACAAGTCTGGCCAGAAAGTGGTACCCGAAGGTACATGAGAGATGTTACTGGAGAGAGCATTCATACGGCGTTATGCTAGAACATGGCAGAGGAGGCCAGTAGGGGGACTGTGGACGGTGGGCCGGCTGTGAACCTACACAGGACCCCTGGAAAGGGCACAAGCGATGTGGCTGGGTCTGCCACTAAATGATCACTCACATGGCTTGTCATTAGGCATATCCCAGGAAGAAGGAATGTGCCTCTCTGTTACTGTTATTAGCAGCAGGATGATACACCGGTGCACATGGCTTCATGCTCAGACTAGCCTTCAGGTTTGGTAGCAGCAGCAAAGGCGGGCTGGAGATGCCGAAATCTGAGTTAGGTAGAATTCATCAGTGGCACAGCCTGGTCCGCACTCTCCTGGTCAGAAAGCTGCTCATGCGTCCTTAGGGGCCAGCACTGCTGTCAGGATTCCGTGGTTCTCACTTCACTGCCAGCGTACAATGCTGGGAGCCAGGGGCCTGCAGGAGTTCAGAGAAAACAATGCTAATGACCCCGGTGTGTGGACCTGCCCATACCTCACTCGTGTCAATGCTCCATTTCAGTAGGCTAAGCAGCAATTGGAACATGATGACGCAGCACAGGAAAAGGGCTGGTTTATAAATATCTGCTCAGCATCATGACCAAGCTACAACAGCTTCTACCTCTGCTGATGCTGGGAGTTCCTGGCAGGGTGGTGCTGCTGCTGGGGTGATGTGTCTGGCCAAGGCGCAGTGTTAGACCCATCTGCACATGCCAAAAGAGAAGTTCAGAGCAATGGAATGGAAGACAATGGGGAAATCACCTTGTCTGAACGAGGAGTACAGCCCCCCTGTTACTGAGTCCCGTCCCCCCCCTTAGGTACAACCTCCTCCAGAGCATGGCCTCCAATAATCGCTCTGTGGCTGGGTGGGGCAAGGGACTGACAGAGGTCGATGGAATGCCAAGAAGCGCTTGGCCGTTGTCTCTCATGGGTGTGGAATGGAGCCATTCTCCATCATGAGAGGAAGGATGTGGTGAGAGCCTTAATCTGGGACTCCTCCTGTGTGATGTCAGACCAGTCACTTAGGCCTGGATCTTCAAAGGTATTTAGGCACCCGCTTTCCATTGATTTCAATGGGTGTTAGGTGCCTACATAACTTTGAGGATCAGGGTCTCAGTCTTTGTGTGCCTCGGTTTCTCACCTGTACAATGGGGATAACAACATCTTCCTACCTCACAGGAGTGTTGAGGGATCAGTACTTTAAAGATTGTGAGGTGCTCAGATTGTAGGTGATGAGGGCCTGATAAATACCATAGATAGATCATTGTCAGCAGAATTAATTCCCTATTTCTAATGCGTTTGTTAGTTTAACAGAATACTTGTCTTAAACACACTGCCTGTTCAAACCAACTGAGATGAAAGCACCGTGTTCTTCCAGATTGTATTCCACAGGCATTTTTGACACATTACGCCTTCTAATGATCATTTCAGTCCCTCAGTAAGGCGTTGTCTACACTACACAGCTTTTAGCGACATGGCCGTCTCGCTAAAAATGTAAATGCTGTTTGTCGGCACTTTTGCCGACAAAATACTTCCACCCTCTACGAGCGGGGTTCGCGTTGTCGACAGGAGAGTGCCCCTGCCGACAACGAGCCGTTTACGCTGCCACTTGCTGCGCAAAACTTTTGTCTTTCGGGGGGGGCTTTTTTAAGCACCTGTGAACAACAAAAGTTTTGTCATTCAATTGGCAGTGTGGACAAAGCCCAAAAGTGATTCCATTTGTTAGCCTATTTTGTAAGCTCCTTGGGACAGACACTACATACTTCTCTGCATCTTCTACAGCTCCAGCTACACCAGGCTTAACAAATGCTAAGCGATAAAAATTAAAAGGAAAATCCCACTATTTGCAATTCGCAGATACATTTCTAATCGGAGAATGATGATGCAGCAGCTCTGCTGTCAAACACAGACGGGATGACAAAGCAGTTGACTTGTGATTTAGCAGCTTGTGGGGTTCTTCCATCTAATGAGATCAGTCACTCCCCACCTTGTGTATCCTGATCACTAATTAGCCTGGGGATTTAACCAATGTGCACCATCAAAGTGCTGCTTAACGGTCCTAAAATAATTGAAGATGATCACTTTTGGCATCCTTCCAGGAACTTCAGAGCAGACTGCTAGCGCTTCAGTTATTTTGGATCATGCCAGGTTTTAGCACAGAAGCTCCAGGAAAAATAGGGAAATGGCTTACGGACCAGGAGTTGCAGCAAATCGTCATGTTCAGCCTGTCCACGTGGCTGTGTGATGATTTCCATATGCACATGTGCCTTGATTTTCTGGGGGGGGATTAGAGAGTTCAGAGACCCTGACAATTCTGAGCTTGATTTTTCTTTGATGTACTTGGGCTTTGACTGTGAGCTGGCCAATGGCAGGTCCACCAGATATAGGGACGATGGGATTCTTTCAGCATGGGCACACGCTACAGTCAGGCTTCCAGCTTGCCGCAAACCTTTGCAGGGCTAAATGGGTTCTCTGCCTGTGTTTGTTCTGGTTCTTGTATCACGCGGCATTCCCCCAGTTCATATTTACATATACTTGGGTGAACTTCTTACCTTTCCCGTGTTTCACTTTCAGACTTCACTACCAACCTTCTAAGTACCATTGCTAGCTTACCTCACGGCTTGGCGTGGCATAGTTATTGCTTCATGAGCCCGTTTCATTTCCCATTTAAGGGCCAGGGCTTCAAATGGTTTCAGCACCCAGCAGCGCTCATTGTTCTCAGTGGGAACTGCTGGGTGCTGAGCATATTTGAAAATCCAGCTACTTCAGTCAGGTGCACTCAGCTCCCATGAAGACCAAACCCTGAGGCTACATCTACACTGCAATAACAGACCAGCGGCATGGCGTCTCGGAGCTCTGGTCAACTGACTTGGGCTCGTAGGGCTTGGGCTACCCAGCTAAAAACAGCCCTTTGGGCTCAGGCTGGACTCTGGGCTCAAACCCGGTGAAGAGGGGGGGAGGGTGTCAGAGCCCAGGCTCCAGTCTGAGCCCAAATGTCTACAATACTATTTTTAGCCCTGCCTGCAGCCCAAGCCCTGCTAGCCTGAGTCAATTGACCTGAGCTCTGAAACTCGGAGACTTTGGGTCTTTTATTGCAATGTAGTTGTATTCTGAGTCTCTCCGTATTGTTATCCTTGGCTAAGCATGTGTTACCAAGAGCGCAGTTTATCCATCACACACGTATCCTCTTTTTCACACATGAGCTGTTGAAATAATCTGTTTTTCTGTTATTGGACCACAAGCAGTAAATCCACGTTAGGTTTCTCAAGATGGTTGGATTTAAACCAGGAGCAGTTTAAGGAATATAGAGTATGTAAAATGGATGTGTTTATCTGGAGGCTGATCCAGAGTCCATAGACGGCAGTGAAAGGACTCCCAGTGACTTCTGTGAGCTTTTGTTCTTTTGTTAGTTTTTCAATCCAACTCAGGTACATTTTATTTGATTTTAGGCAATGGTATTTAACATTAATGCACAATGATATCTCTAAAAATGAGAATGAATATCTCTTTAAAATATTAGTTTTAAAATTTACAACTTGGACATAAAATAGCTAGATGATTGTTTTATTAAAATGGGATCGAACTCCTTCTCTCTTACTGCTGTTTACAGGTTTCTTTCACAGCCTATGAATATTATCCCAGAAATATTAAAAAAGACTTCTAAGTATAAGATCTGAGTTAGATTCCATTCCTAATTTGCCTAGTGTGTCATGGAAATACACCCCCTATTCCTCTTTTTAAATATGTCGTTCAGTAAATACAATGACATTAATGAAGAGTTGACTGCCCCTTTTATCTCTTAAACCTCATCTCACGTACTGCTGCTCCTCCTAGATCAGCTAACTTCAAGAATTTCACCTTTATCCAGCTGAATGAAGAATTTTCGAGAGGGAAAGGATTAGACATAGGTGCTCGCATTTGGAAAGGAAACAACGTCGTTCTCTTTTTTTGTGATGTAGATATATACTTCACTGCTGAATTCCTGAACACCTGTAGATTGAACACACAGCCAGGTATGGCTACCCAGAGCATTTACTCCTTTAAACAGGCTTCTCTTTATTGTGTAATAACCTTCACTAACGTGTTCCTTCTTTCAGGTGGGTAAGCAAGCTATAGTAAGGCATTCTTAACATTCAGCTCAATTAAGAGTAAAGACCTATATTGCTGATTGTCACATTTTAGATAGAGTGAAAAGAAAAACAAATTGTCAGCTTCCCCTATGATTGAATTCCTTGCCTTTGTCACCTTGTTTTCTGGGGCCCATCTGGGTCATTTTGTCAACCTACATCCGCATGTTCACATTCTCCATCCAAACCACAACACTCTGAGACTGTGGGCCTTATCTAAAACCCAGAGAAGGCAATGGAAGTCTTTCTATAGACTTGAATGGCATTTGGATCAAGCCCTAAGTCTGTTTCCAGCATCACAGAGAAGCACAAGTTTAATCTAGTTTTAGAGCATCAAACAACTTTATCGGTAATAACTTTCTTTTTTAATCCATTGTGATTTCTAGGGAAGAAAGTATTTTACCCAGTTCTTTTCAGCCAGTATAACCCAGGTATAATTTACGGGCACCATGGTTCCATCCCACCCTTAGAACAGCAGCTGGTAAGTAACTGGCTCTAAAAATGCATGCTTTGAACCGCACATAAAACTTTCCCTTCAGGAAGATATCTGTGCTTGCGAATAGAATTTCACCATCTCGGGTCCATTGAGATGCGGTATGCAGAATACGTAATTTATTGGGTCCAGCGCGTTCTGTGGTAATGTTTCACACTCTAGCAGCTTAGCTAACAGCTTTATCTTAAAGCATATTTGATATTTACATTTGTAAATTAAGAATTTAAATGTAGGCTGTTTGTCTGCCAAAAGCGACATTATGTTGACCAGATTCCACTTCAGGGAGTGTACAGCTCTGGGGCTAATGAACCCCTTCATTTTCTTAGCTTCCTCATCTCTCTAAGGTAACAGGACTGTTTCTCTACCTTGTGTTTTGTGAGGCCATAAAGAGTTTGGAGCTCGTTGGACTGATGGTGCAGGAAGGTAATTAATCATTGGAACAGACTCCCACAGGCTGTAGTGTGGATTCTCCATCACTTGAGGTTTAAGTTGAAATTGGATGTCTTTCTAAAAGCTAGGTTCTAGTTCAGGGGTCAGCAACTGTGGCATACGTGCCAAAGGCGGCATGCGGGCTGATTTTTAGTGGCACTCTGCTGCCAGCCGGGGTCCCGGCCGCCGGCCCCGCTCAGCCCGCTGCCGGCCTGGATTACGGAACCCCAGACCAGCAGCGGGATGAGCCGCTCAGCCCACTGTCGATCTGGGGTTCCGGACGCCGGCCCCGCTCAGCCCGCTGCCAGCCTGGATGGATGGAACCTGGGCCGGCAGCAGGCTGAGCGGGGTCGGCGGCTGCCGGTCTGGGGTTCCGTCCGCCGCCTGTGCTGCCAGTCTGGCACGCAAAACCTTTTACTTGCACGTGAAACCTTAAATTAAGGAAGACTTGGCACACCACTTCTCAAAGGTTGCCGACCCCTGATCTAGCTCAACCACAAGGTGTTGGACTCAGTGCAACAATGGCTGGGTGAGGCTGGGTGCTATGCAGGAGGTCAGACTAGATATGATCCTTATGGTCCCTTTTCGCCTTAAAAATGTATGGGCCAGAACATCCACAGGTGTGAATCGTTATAGCCCCATTGACTTCAATCCAGCCCCATGCATGAATATGGACAAAGAGTTGCTATTTGAAAGTGAGGCATGCAGTGTGAGTTAAGTCCAGGCGTCTCTGGCGGGCCAGAGGGAAGATAAGTTGGGGAGGAGTCAGAGTGAATCCCCTCTCCAGAGAAGTGACTTTGCTCGGGACAGAAATGTTGCTTTGCAGCACTGTTCTGGAAGCAGACAGCAGAGGTCCAGCTCCTTCACGCTCTTGCTCTGTCAAGTGCTGATGTTCTAGAAGGTGCTTGAGAAGTTGCTCCATTTACACACAAAGTCACTGCACTCCTGTTTCTCCCTGAAGATCCTGCTCATCCGACTGGATCTCCACCCTTGGGCCCACACACATGCGCCCTGGCCTAAGGCGACCCCTGGAGTTCGTAAACTCAGAGCCGTAGAATCCAGAAATTAACAAGCCTTATGGCTTCAGCTAGGTTCTCCTCTGCTCAGGTCTGTTCTGACCACAGCCGGTAAAGAGGCCGCCACTGCTTGCCAGAGCTCATTCCACCTCAGTGTCAGGGTTCAGTGTACCCCCCCCCCGGTGCCTCTCCCATGCTGGAATTGTTTGAGGTGTCATATCAGAAAGGGCCCAACAAGAGCTATAAGGTGGGATTTTGAAAAGGGCCAAAAGGCCAGATTTGCGAAGGCATGTAAGTGTTGCTGCATTCAGCGTTGCAATGGCTAACGGATTTAGATGCCTCATTCTCATTTTCAAAAGTGATTTCGGCACTCACAAGCCTAAATCCCATCAACTGCCAATGAGACTTTGGCTCTTTGGTGCCTAAATCCCATTTGGAATATGTTAGGCTCCTAAATACATTAGGCACTGCACTGCAGCAACACCTTTACAAATCTGGGCTAAGTAACCGAGGCGCACACGCCCCATTGACTTTGCCTTTTGAAAACTCCATCCCAGGTGTTTTAAAATCCTTTCCTGCTATTACCGGACGTACCCTGTCTGAGACATTCTAAAGTGGCTGGCCATATCCCTCTCAGATAGAATCAGGAGACACTCCTATCAGATGAGGGGGAAAAAATACAAAATAGGGCTTGTTTACAAAGCAGATGATTTGTATGATGAACAGGAAAAAGCTTTTTCCTCATTTACAGTGGGATCAGTGAACAGACAACAAATTCGTGAAACTATTCCGTGTGACGTATCCTCTGTGTTATTAAAACGAGAGCTTGGAAAATCCATTGAACGGTTTATTCCAAACAAAACCTTTCCTGATACCACCACTGAATTCACACTAGTTCTTATCTTTCTGCTGCAGCCTGGCCCGAGAACCCCAAGCTTGTCAACAGTTTGTATAGGAAAGGAAACAAAAATGTCATTATAAAACTAAAGTTAAACCCCACTGTTCGCTTTGTCAGGACTGCACAAATATTTATAGCTAACATCAGAATTGTGCAATGTGATGCCTGCCTCGGAGAAGCATCTTGCTATAAAGAAGAGACCTTGCCAATATCATTTTTATTTAGTTAATCATATTTTCATTCCAGATTTCTTCCTGGGCAAATGGCCAGCTCAGTGCCATTAAAACAAGAACACTGTTGGCCGCCTACCGTGCTGCGTGTGCAGCTGAGAAAGTAGCCCTCAAAAAGCTTTGAAAGAAATTGATTTGTGCGGTAGCGGCTAGTTCTAATGGGAAATTATAGTGCTAATGCATACAAATAACTTGCTGTAAAGCCACTGCTATGGTGATTTCCTGTTCCAATGCAGGCTTGTAACAGATGGCTTCTTAGTGCCTATTAATGGATTTGCAGTTTATGGCTATTAAAGGGGAAGAAGAAATGAGATCAGAGAGGGATGCAGTAGTGGCAGAAAAGCAAAAGGAGCAGGACTGAAATAAGAAAAGGCTAGTACTGAAAATGGAGACATGAAAAGAACCAGAAGGGTGGTCAGTGGGCTACACTGGGGCTCGCAATCAGGGGTGAATTCCCAGCTCTGTCACAGACATGTGTAACCTTGGGCAAGGCACTTAGGCCAAGATTTTCAAAAATAGGTGCCTAATGCCGGGACCCAACACCCATATTTAGGTGGCCAAGTAGGTGGCCTGATTTTTCAATAGTACTGAGCACCTGGCAGCTCTGCTTGAAGTCAGGGGGCGCTGCTGGGTGCTCAGCACTTGAGAAAATCAGGCTACTTACTTAGACACCACAATACAAACTTAGGCCCATAACTTTAGATCCTTATTTTTGGAGATCTTGGTCTTCACCTCGCCGTGCCTCAGTTTGTCATCTGTAAAATCAGGACAATGGCACCTCTGTTGTCTGTCTCATCAATGTAGACGGTTAGCTCCTTGGGGGCTGTGTATTACTACATGTAGGTACAGCACCTAGCACCATAACACCCTGAACTTGGTTAGCTCCTCCGGTCCCAGCGGTATTTCAAATAATATTTCACTCTCACAGGCTCTCCTAATTTTTTATGTCAATTTGTAGGAGGTTTTAAGTCATTTTGTTCCACCAGCCAAATTGCATCTGTAAACAGTGTCATATTGGTTCTGAGTCATTTTAGAAGAGCCCTGAAGTCATTTTGCTAGTGCAGCACTCTTGTAAACTATAATCAAAAGGTGCCACCCATCTGTCCCATACATGAGACTGGCTCACTTCATGATGTATGAATATATCCCCAAGAAAGATTCAGATCCTGTGGAAAATAAGCTGTCATTTAGAATAACAACCTTCCTGGTTATGAAAATAATCTTCAGAAGGTGACTGTTATGATGCAGTGTTTTCCTGAGTCTGCAGACAGCCAGCCTGCAGTTAATTTTAGCAGAAACTTTCAGCGGAAATCTGCCACTATTGAAGTCAATTAGAGCTGGGTCAGGCCCTTATCCACTGATAGGGTATAATGCAGTATGGGATAGAAGAAAGTGAGGTGGCTGTTCCTAGCCACCCTGTAGGGGTGTCCCTCTTTTGCTCAGGTTACAAATTCTACTGCTCTGATATAAATGTTCCTTTTCCCCTCCAGGTTATAAAAAAGGAAACTGGATTCTGGAGAGACTTTGGCTTTGGCATGACATGTCAGTACAGGTCTGATTTTATCAACATAGGTAAGAACATGCACTTAACTAAACCTGCTTTAGAGATGCTGGCTCAGATGCTCTTCCCCAGTGCAGCCCCTTTGTGCAGGGCCGGACGACAACATTTTGGCACCTGAGGCGGGAGCTCAAATGATGCCCCCATGTCCCTTCGCTTGGGCTAAAACTTTGAAAGGTCTCAATTCTGCCTTCTTCCTGTTCTACTCCTCTCATGGTACTGCTCTGCTACCCACCCCAATAAAGGAGAACTAACAACTTAAAATGCCTTGTTCCAAAATTTTAAGTAACACATTTGCTGTTTAGGCGTTTGAAAGTTAACTTTTCTTGTCTGCATAGTAAACACTGGCATTTTTAGCTGTTTGAATAATCCAAGTGGTGCTTTCTGTGCCTTCTTGGTTGCAAAGATTTGAACTGCTTCCTGCTGAAGGTCCACAGTCTGGGCCAGCTCATGCTCTGTTGAGATGGTGGCAAGGCCGACCAGCCTCTCCTGTGTCATTGTGGAGCGTAGATGTGTTTTTTATTAACTTCAGCGTGGAGAAGCTGCGTTCTCCAGTGGCAACTGTTACAGGAAGTGTTAGAAGTATGCGCAGAGCAACAAAAGCATTTGGAAAGAGGGTGGTCATCTTATTTGTGCACATATATTCCAGAACAGCATTTGGAGTTGATCCTGCTGAAATGTATTTTGAAAGGGCTTTCAGTTCATCGCCTAAATCACTCGCATCAATATCGTGCATGTCATCATGTGTCAACACTGTCTCTAGTGCCCTGCATTGCTGGTGTAGGACTTCTTCAGGTATAATGAGGAGTTTTGGAATATCATATAACATCCCAAATATACTGCTGTGTTCCTTGAGCTGCATGAAACGTTCTTCAACTGACTGTATTGCACAATGTAGCACCTGGTTAAAGAATTCCACTTTGAATTGTTGTTTGGGGTCTCTTATGGGATTATCCCGTGCCTCGTAATCAAAATGTCGTCTTCTTCAGTGACACTCGTATTCTTGAATGGGTGGGAAAATAGCTTCGGTGTGAAGTTCCTCTGCCAACTTCTGTGCACTCTTCAGAATGTTTTGAAATCCCTCATCTGACTGGTAAGACTGTAGGTATGATTGCTTTGTCCGGTTATCATAGAATCACAGAATATCAGGGTTGGAAGGGACCTCAGGACGTCATCTAGTCCAACCCCCTGCTCAAAGCAGGACCAATCCCCAGACAGATTTTTGCCCC
Source organism: Trachemys scripta elegans (assembly GCF_013100865.1). NCBI lineage: Eukaryota > Metazoa > Chordata > Testudines > Emydidae > Trachemys > Trachemys scripta. Next base: position 8,717,908 of record NC_048302.1, read on the forward strand.
AAATCCCTAAATGGCCCCCTCAAGCATTGAACTCGGGTTTAGCAGGCCAATGCTCAAACCACTCAGCGATCCCTCCCCCCAAAAATCAAGGAGGGTACTGAAGAGCTGCCTCTTGAAGTTCTTGGGGGATTCCACAGGGGGAAATGATCCCCCCTATACCTGCGCAGGGACTTGAATCCTGGACCCTCCCGCCTCCCCCCCCCCCAAAAAGGTCATTGAGTCCAGCCCCCTGTCTTCACTAGCACTAGTTGTTCCATTGCTCCAGATATATCAAGGTCAACACCTTGGAGTCTCTTGCTTACAACATTTATTTCAAACAGGATGTCATGTCACAACACTAAACCACACAGAAATTGGAAGTTATGTATGTTTCTGGTGATTCCATTTCCCTCAGCCACTGTTCTCCTATGAACAGTTCCTGTCATAGCATTATCCTCCATAATGGCAACTATGGCATCGTCTATCTTCCCAATTTGGTGTTTGATAGGCTTTATCGCCTCCACTCGACTTTCCCATCACATGGCACTCAGTGGTTTCAGAGTCGGAGAGGATATTCCCAGATGTTGCTTCAAAATTTGCCATTGATGAGTTGATGCAGAGAAAAATACATAGATGCTTTGAATTACATTAAAAAATTCGACAAAGAGTCCTGTGGCACCTTATAGACTAACAGAAGTATTGGAGCATGAGCTTTTGTGGGTGAATACCCATTTCATCAGACGCATTAAAAAATTCAGCACTCTCACTAGAAGCTGATGCTGCATCACTGACCACCAAGTTCAATGAATGAGAACTGCATGGGACAAAAAAAGCTCGAGGGTTTAACTCTCAGATCCATGTCTGCACTCCTCTGTTCTTTCCTCTCGTGTTGGCACCATTATCGTAGCCCTGACCTCTCATGTCAGCTATCACAATTCCCGTATCTTCCAGCTTTTTAAGAAGCACATTTGTCATACCAGCTCCTGTAGTATCATCAATGTCAATAAATTCTAGAAAATGCTCTCTGACAGTTACCATTGCAGGGACATTTTCACTAAGGTCTGTTGTTGTTACAAAACGCACCATTAAAGTCATTTGTTCCGTATGGCTGATGTCAGGTGTGCAGTCCAGAATAACAGAGTAATGACTTGCTGTCTTCAGATCTGCCACAATCTTCTGTTTGACTTTTGTTGCCAGTAACTGTATGATGTCATTTTGAATTGTTTTTCCAAGTGGTGTGTGTACATTTCTTGGGTGGTGACTCTTCTTAGATACTCCTGGAGTACAGTATCAAACTCAGCCATCAGCTCCACAATTTTAAGGAAGTTTCCATTGTTTGGCACATGCAGCTGATCTGAAGTGCCACGTAGTGCTAGGTTTTGGGTAGCAAGCATTCTCACAATGGCAACGAGCCTTTTCAGAACATTTTGCCAGTAAAGAGACTCTGGTGCAATTTTCTTTTGATGCTGATCATCTATAGTAGCCTTTAACCTTCGTCACATCTCAAGCTCTTTCCACCTATGGAATCATAGAATATCAGGGTTGGAAGGGAGCTCAGGAGGTCATCTAGTCCAACCCCCTGCTCAAAGCAGGACCAATTCCCAACTAAATCACTGGAATGCTATCTGGTGATTTGCTGCCTTCTCATGGCATGCCAGATTTCTAGCCAGATTTTTCCAGTCCTTTGTTCCTGTAGAACCCAATGTGGCTGCAACATTAGACTGCAACAAAAACAGTATGCAGCATTCCGGGTTTTTGAGTACATAAGCCATGGCCTCTCTACTTTGTCACCATTGGGGATTTCACGCCAGTAATGTGGTGAATGGAAACTTCTATTTTCATTGTCTTTGGGGAACATGAAGTTTTTCACTTGCTGTGGCCCATGCAGTACAAGGAAGTCCCTCAGGCTACTGCTCAAGTGGGTCCACAGTCCTGGATCATCTAGACTTAAGGAACTAAACTCAGCAGCAGCTGTTTCTTGCGCCTCCACCACACTCTTCTCTGATCTACACTTTTCTTCAGGAATGTGCATGGTTACACCCATTTGAGATGGAGATATGGATGCTGCAGTAGCTGCCAGGTCTGGCTAACTGGAAGATCAGGCATCTCCTCACCACACACATCCTCACTGGGGCTGGAAGGTTCACCGTGAACATTTGTGTCTGTGTATCTCAGGAGAGCTCCTTCCTGCTTAGATAGAAAAGCTTCTTTTGCTTTCTGTCTTTTTCTGAATGCTGCCCCAGAGGGGCGTTTTCTTCTTTCACTAGGACGGCTGTTCTGTGCCAGCTATAGTGGCTCTCAACACTCAATTGAAGGGGACAAATAAGCAGGCTGGTAGCAGAGACTGAGTGAGGGAAGATATCAGTGTCTTAAGGGCCTAACTGGCTCCTACTATTTCAGTTGACTGCCTGTTCTCCTCAAGTGGGTTCAGGGAAGCAGCAGGAAACAGGAAGCTCCCTGAGAAGCTGGTGTTAATCAGTCCAGGCTCCTGGGGGTGCTGGAGAGGTACACAAGAGGCTCCTCCTCCTCTCTCTCCCTGCAGCTCCTGCTGCTTTCTGTTATTCCCTATCACCTTTTCGCCTGCCTCCCTGTTATGTCTCTTGTGCCCTCCTTCCTCCAGCACAGCACTCCACCATCTCTGTGCATCTCGAGCAGAGAGAATACATAGGCACCCGCAGCAGACACAATTTTCTACACTCTGGGTCCTAGCGGCGGCCCCTGCGCGCGCGCGCACACACACACACACACACACACAGAGTTTGGCACCTGAGGCGGCTGCCTCAGTTCGCCTCATGGTAAGGCCAGCCCTGCCTTTGTGCCACTCCCCTGTGAAGGGGCCGTGGCCTACCACTACTGTACTGTGGCTATTCCTACCTGCCATACGGGACCCTGGAGGCTGTAGCCAGCTGGCACACTTTAGAGCAGCCCCAAAGCTACTCTAAACTACTCCAGGACCCTTTGGGCTCCCCAGTCAACCATTAGTTGTGCCTAGTCGCTATTGGGCACAGCTGAGAATCTAGTTCATTTACACCAGGTGTCCCCAACGTGGTGCCTGCGGGCGCCATGGTGCCCACCGGGGCATCTATGTGCACCCACCTACTGGCCGCCAGACAAGCAGCCGCTGAAATGCTGCCGAGAAGCGGCAACGTCAAGAAGTGCTACCGCCAAAATGCCGCCGCATTTCGGCGGCGACGCCTCTCGATGACGCTGCTTCGCAGCGGCATTTCGGCGTCTGCTTGTCCGGCGGCCACGGGGTCCTCGGCGGCTAGTCGTCCAGTGCCTGCCCCACAGAAAAGGTTGGGGACCACTGATTTACACTATTTGGGGCTAATTCAGACTGGGTATCAGAAATGTATTATGATGAAACAGCTGTTTCCAGTATAGTCCTTTTAAAATTCTCTATTTGAAATGTCCCTTGGGCCTTTGCATTTGGAAGAGCTGAGGTCAGAGTAGTTGATGGAGAAATCTCACTAGGTCAGTGGTTCCCAAACTTTAACAACCCGCGAACCTCCCAAGAGTCAATGAATCAAGGTTTCTTTAGATCATCTGATGTGACATTAAGGCCCAGATTCAGCAAAGTGCCTAAATCAGTAGGATTTAATTAAGCATGTGCTTTGCTGAATCTGGGCCCACATAACCTAGAGCAGTGGTTCCCAAACTTTAACACCCTGTGAACCCCTTTCACTAAAATGTCAAGTCTCGCGAACCCCCTCCTAAAAATGAATATTTCCAGGGATTTTCTCCTTTACCTGAGTATAAATTATAAAAGCAGTGATCTTGGAAATAAATAATGTGTAATAAGCATGTCATCAAAACACATTTTATATTATTAATTATTATTTATCATTACAGTATTTTTATTACATTTTGAAAATGGCAACATTCTTCCAAGATCTCACTTCCGTAGCTTGTATCACTTTGAATAAGCCTGTTATAAGACAAGGCTCCTATGTTTCATCAAGGACTATCAGATGTGAAAGAGCATGAAGATATTTAAGAAGCCAACTCAAAGAGTTCCTCCTATACAAGCATTCAGGTCTTGAGCAGTCCAGGCAACCAACGCACGTTACACCAAAGCTTAAACTTGTTCTTCATAATAATTTTAAAAACAATACTAGCTGCGTATTCAATTTTAAAACCAGCAAAAAATATCCACCTCCCTTTCCATTTCTTCTAAGGAGTCTTGAAGCTTAAATCTCCTCAGTGTGACAGATGTGCTTGCTTTGATCTGCTTAGTTCTTAGAAGTCCAGGTCCTTAGGGACGGCTCTGTCCGCCATTAGGGAATTTTTCCCTGAGAACCCCCTGTAACATTTTGCAAACCCCAGTTTGAGAACCACTGCACTGGGTATAACAGAACTTCCCTCCTTGACATCTTCAAAGAGAGAGGATGAAGAAGCAGTGCCCGAGCTCACTTCTTTCTGCACTGTTTGCAGTCAGAGCGAGCACCCAGTGCTTGGTTAACGGGGGTGTGGGGAGAGGGATGGGTGGCTCCTGGAGAGCATGGTGAATAGCGGGACCCAGTGACTGTTCCTGGCCCTTGTGCACAGGAGTCCCCTCTCCATCAGATGGGAATTCAGATGGCGGGAAGGGTAAGGCATAGCTGGTATTTATGCCTGTGAATGGCCCATGGAGGCACGTACCACGCAGCCTGTCAGACCATTACCTCTACCCTGCCAACCACCAGCTGCACCACTGACAAATAGTGCACCATTGACTGCAACAGCAAAACTCCCATTAGTTTCATCCCCAAAGGCACAAACTCAGCAGCAACACCTCCAGCCGGTAGCCCAGAGCTTTCCTTATAGACACCACCCAATTGCCGCCCTGCGACCAGTGCTGGTGCTGAGAGAGGAGCTGCCTACTCTGCTGATGGCGACCCAACTCTGACTGTGCAGGGCCTATTTCAGAGCCCAGGGCTCTCCCAGTCCTGCCACCTCTCCTAGTCTCCCATCCCAATTCATAAACCAGAGTCCGAGTGTGCTCACCTGTATACCTTGATCCTGCAGCCAGCAGGGACAGGCTCAGAGATGTTACGGGGGTGCAGAGAGCCCCAGTCAGCCATGTCAGCGTTGCACAGGACAGTAAGCCTGGGCCACACCAGCCTCAAGCTCTCAGTCAACACTCCCCCTCCCACCCCAGGGCTGCTGTGAGTCCAGAAGGGACAGGGACAGGTGCCTCCTTCCTGCTCCCCCACCCTCACTTTTCCCATTTCATCTTTCTTCTCTCCCCCCAACCCCCAAATCGAATGGCTTACCAAGTTCCCAACAGCCGTAGGGGATGGGTGACATCAAGCCAGCAGGATGGCTGCTGCTTGGCTTGGGCTCCCCTGGAGTAGTTTATGGCCTTAGAGAATCAGGAGCCACCAGAAACTCAAGTATCTGGAGATCCCCAAGCTCTGGTTGCTCTAGACATTTCCTTCTGGTACCAAGAGCCCCTCTGCAAGCTGCCAGGAGGGTGCAGAACTGCCCGGGGGGCCTGGCTGTCAGAGTATGGTGGAGAGGGGGAGCCCTCTGCCTGCCCCAGACGCAGCCCTTCCAGAATGACCGTCTGCAACCCAGTCAGCAAGGTCAGAGCCTGAGCCGCCACCCAGGAGCAGCCGCGGAGGCAGAACTGGGCGATTCGGGGTCGATTCAGGCATTCCAATCTGCTGGCTGTTTTAGCAGCTGAGAACAAGCACCTAAAAAGAGTGCAGGAGACTGGGGAAGAGAAGAAATAACAGAGTCAAAGGACTCCCTCCAGTCCCAGGCTGTTTAGTATCGGGCTTTGAGTTTGAGGAGTGTCATCTGGCCAAAGCTCTAACATACCATTACACTAATAAGCAGCTTCCTTCCCGCCACCTGACAGCCAGCAGAACTAAATCACTCCCCTCCACCCTCCCGCACAGCTCTATCCCCCTCCTCCATACCAGCCCACACAAACAGATGCACTTTGCAGGGTACCCTGAAGGTCAACATACCTTGGCTAGTTCAGCCCAGGTGGGGAAGCTTGTTCACCAGCCCTGCATGGAGGATGTTCTGCCCTTGACGCCAGCAGGAGCTTTTGAAAATGAGAAATGCAAATCACAGGCAGTAATTTTTTTTTCTTGGCTTCCAATAGCTGACTTGCTTTCTGACTCCGCTTTGCCCCGGCTTTGCAGAGGTCAAGGCTTATAAAGGAAACGCAATTGCAACCGTAAGCTGAGCTCTCATTTAGGAAACGCAGCATGCATGTAAGTGCTGCTCGATGCAAACACAAAGCAGTTTGGTCTGCGGTGGCAGGTCAAGGGAAACAGACGTCTACAAATGTAGGAATGTTTGGCATTTCACGCTGCTTGCTGAAATTGATCTAAATGTAAACCGCACCAAAGCTGACAGCCACAGAGAAGAGCTGGGGTGTAATACGACCGCAGAACCCCTGTTTTATGAACTAATTGGGGACAGAGGCATTCATAAAGCTCAGAAAGTTCATAAAATTGAACATCTCAAAAGAATAGTAGGCGCAGAGCACAAATTGCGGTGGGGTGCACGCCATTGCTTTCTTTTTGTCCTTCAAGCCACTGCCAAGTGAATTCCAAATGTACTGGAGGCATCAGAATGTGATGGGCTGGCAACTTGCTCTTCACTGACCTCACTTTCATTATGTGATCTTTTTTCTTCTGGTCAGGAAAATGGTACATGTAACTGCTCATTTGTAAGACTGGTGGAGGTTTTAATGTAGTTCTAGGCTTACTAGGAGGGATGATTTTCCTGGTTGCGGTTTCCATGCAAAGACCATATATTTCTAGCATTATGTCTAATTTTCTTTGCACTAGGTGGCTTTGATCTGGACATTAAAGGCTGGGGAGGAGAAGATGTTCATCTCTACCGCAAATACCTTCACAGCAACCTTATCGTGGTCAGGACGCCTGTCCGGGGCCTCTTCCATCTCTGGCATGAAAAGCACTGCCTGGATGAGCTGAGCCCGGAGCAGTACAAGATGTGCATGCAATCCAAAGCCATGAACGAGGCTTCTCACGGCCAGCTGGGGATGCTTGTCTTCAGGCATGAGATTGAGGCTCACCTACGCAAACAGAAAACCAGCAGCAAAAAGACATGAAGCCAAAACCCAAAACTAGTTGGTCGTATTTTCAAAAAGACTGTAGCTGCTTAAAAAGAGTGCAGAAAAGCTGGAGCTGGCAGGAAAAGGAAGACAAAAGGAAACGCTTGCACTCCCTTTTCTTGCCTTCCTTAGCAGAGCTTTTGAATATGCCATTTAGCCGGCTTTCCCACACTGGCTCATGCCACGGAATTGGAGACAAAGGCAGGGCGAAACGGAAGGTGGTAGAAACCCGCACCTTGTGTTTGATACCCGTGTGCCTAACAAAGGGTTTGTTGCGTTTCACTGGAATATCCATGTGTGATGACAGCTGCCCTGATCCTGCAAAGCCTCATGCCCATCTTTAATATACTCCAGTGGTGCTGCTCATACACGTAAGTGTTGGCAGGACCTGGCCTCGCGTGGCCTATGTAATCAAAAGTGAGGAGCGATTTTAGGTATCCACCTTGACACACCTAAAAGGGGCCTGATTTTCAAAAAGCACAGAGCACCTGCCCTTCAAAAAACACTCATTAAAGGTGGCTCAAATAACATCCACTATCAGTAGTCACATTTGAAAATCTGGGCCAGTCTTTAATAGTTAGACACACATTCGCATGTAGTTTCATAGAACTAAGCATCTAAGAAAAGGCTTTCTAGAATCTAGAAAAGCTAAAGATCAAGTAAAATATGAAATTCCGAAATGCTGGAAAATGGTGTTATACTCCATTCTGTACATTAAACCAAAACTGAAAAGCCATAGCTTGGCGCTTTCTTCGGATTAGTTTGTTACAATGTGTTCTGTTGTTCTAGAGAACTTTAAGTATCTGGGTTGGTTTGTTTTAAAGTGAACATTTTTTTGCTTGTGAGTTATTTTGTGCCGATGTAAGTTTCCTACTTCAGGCCTTACTGAGAAATAGCACAACCTTGCTGTACATTTTGAAAATGGTTTGCAGTTTAGATCATAGATCCATAAAGATATCCATTTCTCTCACCAGTCAGGTCTCTATCCTGAAACTGGTTAGCAGGTTGAAATGCACACCTTCTTTCTGCTGGAGACCGAGTGAAGAGAATTCACTTATCTGAAGAAGGAGAACACAAATACTGAAATGAAGGAGAATTTTTTCTATTCCAATAGAAAAGGGAACATAATCTGCAATCCTGATTTAATGAGAGACTCTAAATAATTAATGTTGTACATAAGAATGGCCATACTGGGTCAGACCAAAGGTCCATCTAGCCCAGTATCCTGTCTTCCGACAGTGGCCAATGCCAGGTGCCCCAAAGGGAATGAACAGAACAGGAATCATCAAGTGATCCATCCCCTGTTGCTCATTCCCAGCTTCTGTCAAACAGAGGCTAGGGACACCCTCCCTGCCCATCCTGGTTAATAGCCATTGATGGACCTAATAGGCACCAAAATGAATGAAGGACCTCTTTATGATTTGTTTTTACCAAAGTATTCAGTATAAACCAAATCTAGCATTTTACCCAAGGCATAGTGGAGTTTTTTGTAAGTGATATAAGAAATATATTTCTATGAAGGATTAATTGAAGCCTCGAAGACTCAATCCACTGACAGCATTCCTAAGTGCTTCCCAGAAATTGATCTGCTTTTTAATGTTAAGAGTTTTGTTTGATAGTTGCATCCAGCACTGTTCAAAACAGGTCTTATTGCGCTCATAAAATATTTTCTTTTAAGGCTGACTGTTGTTTCGTTCATCATTTTAGATTTTATTAACCCACAACAGATGCAAGGGCTAGCTGTTTGCTTTCCTAGCTTGATCTCCTTGTTCAGTGGCTTCAGATTCTTTCAAGCCATTTGGGATACAAACTTGTATTGTCATTATTTGTGCATTTACCAGGTGACAAGCCAGGGGAAGGAAGAATGTAAGACAGCAGTGTACAATAGGGTTTATATGGACAGTGTGCAGTAGGCATACTACTCACTACCTCTTTGAAAGCATTCTTTTGCAGGGGGGACATCCTGAAAACACCCTATTGTAAGTACCTTTTTTAACTCAAAATGTCAAGTAATAGAAAGTAAGCTCAGTTTTCTTTAAAACGTGGTAGAAATGAGTAATAGGTTTTGTGAGACAAGATCTCAGAACACACACCTTGATTATAGTGTCGGCCCATTGAGTTAAAGGGACACCATTCAAATAGTTTATCCCTAGATGTGTGCTGGAGGAATATCGAATGGGAGGCTTTGGATTCTAATGAGCTATTTTACAAAGGGGTAGCACTGTACTGCTTAGAGGAAGAAGTTCAGAGACTTTTGTAGGACCTACCAAAACTGTTTGTCTAAGCATGCTAACTCTGCATAACCAGCTACGTAAGACGCCCTGTTTTCAAATCTATGAAAATTATGATAGATAAATCAGTGCACCAGTAGAGGAGAAAGCAACAGGCTTATTTAAATCACACCCTTTGTACACAGCAGATGTCTCCACAGCCCCCGTAAACTGACTTGAGACTAGGTGCGGTGTCTGAGATACTGTGCCTCAAGCTCCCGCCCCCCCAAAATGTGATTTGCCTGACAGCCCTACCCCACTTGTGCCCTGTGTGTAGGATGGATCTGAGCACCTTTAAGTCTTAATCCGTCCCTGCCCTTGCCCCTGCAGTATCATCTTCATCCACCCCCTTTCGCGCCATTGCAAGCAGAGCTTTAAATGACTGTGCTGTAATCCTGCTGCACCTTGGCCGCAGCAACGCTGTTTCAATCTCTCTGCTGCTCCCGGCGGTGCCCCCTTAATGCAGACGCAGCTTTGGAGAGCACTGGCACGGCATGAATGAGGAGGGAAGGAAGGTAGCCAGCACGTACAGACTGTGCTGTTCGCTGGACATAGTGATTGATTACAGCAGCTGGAAATTGCAGCTTGCACCTCTGTAGAAGTTGGACAAAGCGAGGACAGAAGAGAGAGCAGGATCCTTGTTAATTACACTCCTCCAGCATAGGACATAGAACTGGCCTCTCAGAACAAGCTACAGCGAGACAATACATAAAGCATAGGCACCGCGGGGAAAAATTGGTGGGTGCTCTGCACCCACCGGCAGCTCCCTGCCCCACCCCAGCTCGCCTCCGCCTCTCCCCTGAGTGCACCGCCGAGTCCTGCTTCTCCCCCTTCCCTCCCAGCGCTTGCACCGCGAAACAACTGTTTCACGCGGCAAGCGATGGGAGGGAGGGGAAGGGGGAGGAGGAGGAACGCGGTGCGCTTGGGGAAGAGGCAGGGCCGGGGTGGGGATTTGGGGAGAGGTCTAATAGGGGCAGGGAAGGGGCAGAGTCGGGGTGGGGCCAGGGGGACGTGAGCACCCACTGGCACCAAGGAAAGTCCACAAATAGGGCTGGAGCTGCCTGGCCTCCCTGCATAGATGCTGGCACAGCCTTGGGCTCTGCGGGGAAACACCACCTCACAAAGCTGGAGCAGCTGCCACACTTATCCTGAGGGCTCAGCGAAGCAGCAGCGCCCCTGTATTAGACCCAGGCTTGTACCTTGCACACAAAGACCGTGGTTATGGATACGATTTTGTCACAGTAAAATTAGGTAAAATTCACAGAACATTCATGGCAAAAATGTACAAAATCAGGGTATGGTGACGGCAACAAACAATGTGACAATTTAACAAAGTATGACAGTGTAACATTTACACACAAGAACATTAATGCAATCGTTTTCTTTGCCCTGTCAAAGTAAATGGTTTTGAGTTTATATATGCATATTGTGCAATCATTTTTCAACCAAAAATAACAAAAAACTATATACTAAAAATCAGATATTTTTGTTCAAGTGCCTTTTGCAAAGCGTTGCCATTTTGGGCTGACAAGTTATACCTAGACAGCTTGTTGTTTATGCGGCATCTGTTGTCCCCAAGCACATTTTTACAAGATGAGAAGGAGGGTTCATCACCCACGCTGTAGACTGGTACTGCTAAGCATTGCAGGGCGACTACTGACAGAGCTGGGAATCTGGTCCACCGTGCTTCTCCAGAACTGGAAAAACGTCCTTGTTCCGCAATTCTTGAACGGCTCCCCAGTCAGCCCGATACTCTCTCTGTGCTGGAATGTTGTCTTCAAGCAGTGATGTATTTCCAAATCCTGTGAACTCACAAACGTCAAGGTGTTTTGCTTGATTTGGCTCAAATACACGTCCTGCACTGAAGTAACCGGCAGGTTGGCGAAAGCGGGCGGTTGAGTCAGGGGGCTGTTTTTGCTGGTGTGTGCTGGCAGGTTTCAGAGTGACTCTCTGCCCACATCGCAAGATCAGGCATGTCATTTTTCACTTGATGAGCATGAATTATGGGCTCTTCATAAGCTGTAAGCGTGTTTATGATTCGGGATGCAAACTTTTAGAGCCTGGAGTGCTTCAGTAACTGCTGAGGATTGGTAAAGATCAACAATCTCTGAAACACTTGTACTGCTACGACCAGGCTCCTCTGTAAAAAATGAAACATAATCCTCAGTGTGTTCAGTGTCATAGAGGTTGGAAGGCAGGCTCCACTCTACCAGGCAGCAACTACATTTTAAGACCAGAAGTTCCCATGGTGATCATCTAATTTGCCCTCCTGCTTAGCACAGGGCATAAAAACTTCACCCAGTTCTTCCTGCTTCAAGCCCATCTCTTATTGCTGGGCTACAGCGTATTATTTTTCGAACGACAGCTTCCCTTGAGTTGAAGACTTCAAGTGATGGCGAACCCACCACATTCCATAGGACACAGATTAGAAGTAAGGTGCCGGATACTCTTTTCAAAATGACCTGAAGGACTTGGTGTTGATGGTTTTCTTAAGTTCTGCACAACAACCCCAAGCCACATGGAAGAAGAGATATTAATTGAACTGAAACTGGACTGATTTTTGTTCACAATTTTGAAACTTGCAAGTTGTCATTAGTGGAGGGGAGGGAGATAATTTGTCTGATTTTCATAATACGCACCATCAATCCTAGTACTGATGCTAAGACACGTTTTAGCATCTCTTCAAGTCTATGCCTTGAGATTTCATTCTGCAGCTCTCGGGGACAAAGACAAGCTCAGCTGTTATGTCAAAGAAAAAGTAGAAGGCCCAGCTCCATTCAGCATGAGCAGTTCTCTCAGAAATATGCCTTATGTGATTTGCAGGACTTCAATAAACAGTTACATTACGGAAAAGAGACGGGGGACTTTATTGGCAGGCACCTCTCATTGTTCATGTCCACATTAGACCGGAGTAATACTGACGACTAACAGTAAAAGGCTGCCCAGGAGGCTGGATGTAAACTAGCCCAGGCTCTGTGTGCAAGAGTTAAAACGGCTCAGCCAGATTCCAACTTGGTTTCTTTATTTAACAAACTTGCTGTTTCCCTCCATCTCCAAAGGGCATTATTTCCCCCCCCCATGCAGAGGGGCCAGCACACAGCTTAGTCACCGAGTAAGCCCCACTGAAGCCCTATATACGTGGGTTCATGCGCTGCGCAGGTCTTTGCTGGCCCCTCTGCATGGGGTGGATTTTATGGTGGACCCGATGCTGAAGCACACTGAGCGACCTCTACTCCCACTGACTCCAGAGGACTCGGCCTCTTGCAGGACTGATCTGCAATTATGCAACTTACCACTAGGGGCCAAGTCCCCTCCTTGATGCGGCTCCACCCACTTTGAACAGAGGCGACCCCTTTCTGAGTTTAAAATACCAATTTCACTGCACATCTGGCAACATCCCATTGAATACCAAGTTATGCTGCACTAGCTGAGGGCAAAATGCAGCTTAATCAGAGCCAGCCCCGAGTCATTTACACAAACTATCGCTCTAACCCATGGCAGTATCTTCCTTCAACAGGTTCTTTCCTGAGCTAACCCTGCTCCAGTAAGGTTGAAGCCACTAGCGCTCCTTCATGGCTTGCTAGGCTGCTGAATGCTGCGGCCTGCTGCTGCTAACAGAGAGCAGCGCCCAGCAGTAATCGCCTTTTCACTGCTTTGCTGCTAAACATGTTCAAATCCGGATACTTGTGCGGAGGATTTCACTTGATCGGTGCTGGCTGGGTGTTAGGGAGTCCGTCTCTCGGACAACCGTTCATCTGTTCGTTCAGGGGAAGGCACGGGTGTGTGTCACAAGGTGGGAACGGAGGCTTTCACTCAAAGAGATCAAGGTAGTCAGGTTCCGGTCCCTGTTGGCCACATGGGTAAAGCAGCAGCTCCTTCCCCAAAGAAGTGATGGGCTCCTCCTGTTGGCCAAAGGACATTCGTTAAACTCCACAGTCTGAAATGAACACAGGTGCACTTAGGCGCTGATTGACAGCCTGTTGGGGGGCAAGACGTCTTTCCATGGGCTTTGAGACAGAGCAATTGTGACATAGGCCAATCATCTTTTATTGACATGGTTCGGGCTCAGTTCAAAGCCTGCCAGAGTCAAGGGAAAGGCTCCCCTCGATTTCTGTGGGCGTTGGATCTGGGCCTGTATGGCCTTGAGCGGGCCTCAGATCCCAACTTAAATGACACAATCCAACACCCTCAGATTGAGAGGCGCTTTAACACTTCGCTCTGCCTCTTTCTGGGCGGCAGCCTCCCGCCAGCCAGTCACCACTTTGGAGGAAGGACTGTCTTCTCCCTCTGCTGTGCCGCAGGTACCAAGCCAGCCATGATCTGCCTCCCCTGGCTTACCGAGGAGATACAAAAGTGAGCCAGTTAACTCAATTACACTGCCCCCCACCCTCCCTCTTCTGCTCCATCTTCCCCACTTGCTGCTGCTGCTCCTCCGTTTTGCTCTGCTCTCATAAGCTAGTAGCAGCCAATGGATTCTCATCCGTTAAAGCACCGTGCTGGGGCGGGGCATGGGGGGAGGGGGAGAATCCAAAGACACCAACGTTTCTCCTTGCTACCAGTGCTGGCTTCGCTAGTAGGAGCGTCTTTTTGAGACTGGTGGTGTTATTTAAGGGAGTTTCATGCATATCTCATTTAATGTGGGGTGAAATTCACCCTGGGGAGAGGGACTGGATGAGGCCTAAGCAGCATGGAAGTGCCCTGTTCTGAGAATGGAGGTGGAACAAGCACGTTGGTTTTGGGCCAGCCCTCTGCCCAGTGGTGAGCTTCCCCGAACGCCAACAAATTATCTCTCACTCAAAACAAGTTTTAATACATTCAGTGAGTTGGCGCTTCCTGTCAGTAGGAGCTGTACCCTCACCAAGTGACACCGGCAATGTGGGAGTCCCGTGGAAACAAGCTCTGCTTCCATCCAACGGGCTTTATGAGTTGGCCACAAACCAGACGGTCGTGCCCCAGGAAACACCTTCTCAGAGCAGCTGAATGGTTTAGAAGCACTCAGATGGTGAAATTCAGTCCTGTGCAGAGGGGCAGCACAAGACCAGGTGCCCAATAAGTGCCACCTATGCCTTCACACTAGGGCTGCTGTGGTGCATGACCTGGGTGCTGCACCTGGGCATCCCCCACCCCAAACACTCTCCTTCCAACTGGCCCTCTGCTGACCACAAATGACCTTCATTATCTCCACTAACGGAGCCCCTCGGTTGGAGCTTGGCACACGAGAAATGCTGATTCCTGAATCCGAAGCAACGGAAAACTATATCAGAGAGAGGCCCAGCCTGCTTCATTCCACACTACTCTGCGCTACCTTTGCTGCATGTGGGGCCTTGCTTTTATCAAACGGAAAGGTGATTTATTGCCCTGTAACCCTACACTTCCCAGCACACAGTTGGTTCATGGAAGGGAAAAATGTAGGGACAGTCCCAAATCATGTACCGAGGTTACCAGAAAAGCTGGTTTGTTGATAAACTTGCCTCTGCCTGGTGGTGGCTTTCACTTGCATTACGGTAGCCTGTGCTCGGTGCTGTACAAACAAAGAGGCAGCCTCCGCCCCAAAGAGCTTTAGGCCAGTTACGAAGATGAATTGTTACTACAAGCATTGAGAGGGGCTCACCTTGTGGTAGTTGACAAGGTCGGCCAGTGTCGCATGCTGCAGCTGGTCCACTCCCAGGAAGCTGTAGGCGCTGCTGGAGGCATCTATTAGAAAGTGCTTACAGCCCTCCGGGGACAGATGGCAGAGTGCGTAGCCTTTGATCTTCTCACTGACCCGGACCAGAAAGCTCCCGGGCTCCGATTTGCTCAGGAGCTCCTCTGCTTGCCTCAGGGTTAAGATACCTGCCAAAAGCAAACCACAGCGCTTACAGGAGATAAGCAGTGTGGGGGGAGTGGAGAGCTGAATGTAGCAATGCTAAGAAGGATGCTGTTTTAACCCTCTAAACTAATCTGTAGCATTTACATCAGGCGGTACGTCTCAGCTGCATTTCACAGCCTAACCACTTTGCTCTAGGCCAGATCGTGGCCCAGCTCACACAGCTGCGCTAGCAGGAGCTGCGCGGCAGCCAGCCGGCATGGCCAGGTAAGGGGGATAAGAAGGGAGGCAGACAAATACCTTCGCTAGCTAGATTAGCCTGCTGTTAAAGTCTCCACATCCTGAAGGACGTTGGAATTACAGAAGCCCTCACTTACCTATGGTTTATAGTTTCTTTTAACTGCTTACTCCTCTCCAGGAAACGCTCTCACAGGCCGAGCCAAGTCAAGAGACCGAGCACACTGCTAGGAGAGATGCTCGCGCCCATTCTGTTGTGTACAGAGCTCAGTTGTATAACATTCTTGTTGCACCTTCAGAGTCTTTCGTGCCACGTGAGTTGGTCCTGTTAGCGCTGGCTGTCACATCAGCCCAGAGAACAACTCCGCTCGCGCCCACATGCACAACGTGTGGGGTCTAGTGACTCAGGAGATGTCTGTATTGCAGAGAGAGGTGCAACTGCCGCTCGGGCAGGGCGCTAGTTTAAATCCAGTTAGCATGACTCAAAGCAGTGACATCACAGCCATGCAGGCCAAGAGTAGGTAGCCAGGGTTCCCCCCTTCACTACTATTTTTAGCCACACTAGCTAGATTATAGCTAGTGCAGGTAGTCCTGCCTGACTGCAGTGCAAATGTACCCGTAGGTGCAACGTACATTAATATTACATGATTGCAGATGTGCTCTACCAAGCAAACGCTTCTCACTGAAGTGCTCATAAAGGGACCCAATGATATTAACATTTTTACGGTTTGTTGCTTTTGCTTGATCTAGAATTGTTGGATCAGCTTCTCCATGGCCACCAAAGCCTCCTTAAGCCAGGACACGTGCTAGGGCCTGACTTGTTCCCTTAGTGGTATAATAAATACAATCCTTGGCTCTTTTCAGCTGCAGATCTCAAAGCAGTTGACGGAGAACGGTTGGGATCTCTAACCCCATTTTACTGGTGGGAGACGGTGGCAAAGAGCAGAGACGTCACTTCCCCAGGTCAGTGGCAGAGGAACAGAACCCAGGTCTGCTGAGTCCCACCCTAGCTCCCTACTCTTGATAGCACTGCCACCTGCCAAACGCCCTGCAGAGGCTTAGCTTAGAAAGCAGCACCTCGTGTACAGAATGTGGAAGGTCTTTTAGGCCAGTCCAATAAGCAGCCAGAAGTATCAAGCTGTGAATTACATTTGCCTTTTGGGCACAAGTTTCCATCCAGAAGAATGGACTAACTGGGAATGCCCTCCTGGTGGGGTGGGGTGGGAAACATGCCCCTTCCTTTCTGATAGGCTATGTCTCCTTGCTTGACTTCGTCGCATTAGCGGGGCTGGGCGCGGCACTGCAGACCCACGGAGCCTGTGTGATTGGCACAACATTTACAAAACAGCTGGCCAGGCCTGACTTTTTTGGTTTGAAATCATTTTCCTTCTCCCACGTGGCTTACCTGCCACGGCTGATGAGCCCCGTCTGCCCGATTAGAGGAGTAGAGCAGGGAAATGACTTGGCCAAGGCCCCCCCAGCAGGGCTCCCGAGTGCCAGGCCTGCACCCTCTGCACTGTACCATGCTGCCTTCCCGGCTAGATCTCCTTGCTGAGAGGGACTATTAGCAAAGCACTCTACAGTCACTCTCTTTAATGGAGTGGAAGAGGTTGGTCAAATTTGTTCATACCCACTCTGGGTCATCGCTCTACCCAGCATGCCTCTTGTGCCTTGACACTCTCTTTCCGTGGGGTCTATTATTTGTATTGTGGTAGGGCCTAAGTGCTCCAGTCATGGACCAGCACACCAGTGCGCTAGGTGCTGCACAAACACAGAACTAGCAGGCAGTCCCTACCCCAAAGAGCTTGCAGCCCAAGCATCCGCAGCACATGACAAATGATCTTTTAGGCCCTGATCCAGCAAGGCACTTAGCACATGGCTTTAAACGTGTAGCTGCTCCACAGACTTCAAGTGAAGTTGAGGATCCAGCTGAAGATTTTCCACTAGTAGGAGGCTGGTCATGATGGGCACGGGTGAAGGGAAAGGTGCTAGCCATGATCTGTAGCAGGAGAGTCTGGCAGCAGAGATTTGGCAAAGGGACACTCAATATAACGTGTGAGATGCAGTTTGTATGTGCTCAGCGTGGGTTACCGTTGTGCTCTTGGGGCACATGCTGTCTGGAGACGTTTCTCAGACCGGGAATGGACCTGGCCTGGGATGGCTTTCCACGGACCACTTTCCTAAGGGCAGGAGAGGGGCTGGGAAGCTGTAGCACTCACCATGGAACCAGGGTGCTATCCTGTCCGTGGATTTCTCATAACCCGCCCGAAGAGGAAACTGCTCTTCTTTAAACCACCTGATGATGCTCTCCTGGGTGGAAGTGGAGAGGGTCCTCTGCACGCCCAGATTCCTGCGGTTCCAAGAGACTCGTGGTTTGTACAGTGAGGTCACACCGCAGAATTCAAGTTCTGTTCTCTACAGGTTCTTCTACCGTGCTCATCACGGCAGTGTGCGAGGCCCAGATGCCCAAAGGTATGTAGGCAACTAACTCCCATCAAAACCAATTGCAGTTAGGCACAGAAATACCTTTGAGAGTCTAGGCCTGAGGACCTACGTTAGCTTTGCCAAAGAGCAGCTGCTTAGGTCTTGGGGTGTGGATGCTCTCTTGGGGGTCAGATGGATTAAAGCTGGCCTAATACGCCGGGGGTCATTGTATTATTGGAGGTACCCACATCCATTGAAAGGGGCACTTCTGCCTGGCTCTAGGAGCTCATTGAGAATTCTTAAATATACAGCTGGGACACGGCCCTGTGGCTAGAGCTGGCTAAGATAGGATTTACTCCCACTCCCCTGGGGAGAACTCTGCTGAACACACACGTTTACCAGAATCTCTCTTTGAAATTCCCCAGATTTTTTGCCAAACCCCAAAGAACTTCATTTTTTTAATCAAACTAAAAAGTGACAAAAATGGAGAGAAAAATTGTGAAGATTTCCACTTAGTCACAAAGCCATTTTCCACAGAGAAAAAAAGCCGATGGATAATTGTTGGCTGGCTCTAGATAGCCCTCACTCTCAATCGTTAATCAACACGCCCACAGCAGCCAGCAGCAAAACATGAGATCTGCCCCCAGAGCCAGTGCACTCGCACAGCCTGGAGAGCATGGGGCCTTTGCAGCATGGCTGGCAGGTCAGTGATTGGGACTAGTTCCCAAACCCAGGGGCTCATGGAGGGCACCCTGCCAGCTGTCCCTCTCTGGTGGGGCCCCAGCAGATCTCAGCTGCAAGGGGGATCTCTCAGAGGAGATGGTCCAAGGCCGTATAAGGCTTGAAAGGTTAAAACCAATTCTGCCAATGCAGATCCAGGAGCCCCTGGGGTCACATGCTCCCATAACAAACGACCGGCCGAATTCTGCACAAACTGCAGTTTCCAGGTAGGTTCCAGCGGTGGCCCTGGGCAGTGCACACTTCAGTCGCACATTAGCTGGGAGACGGTAAATAAAAATGGCTGGGAGTCCTGACCCCGTCAGGAGAACACGTACCCGTCTGTGCAGCCCTAACACAAATCCCTATTTGAGATGGCAGCTGCTAACCCAGCTCTCCCCAGAGGCGAGCTTACAGGGCGGGAGAGGGTCAGGGTGCAGTATTTCCCACCAAATGGAACGTGGAGGGAGCAGACGAGGTCCCAGCAGAGCAGCCCTCAGTGGTGGGGGAGGCTGCCCATTTCAAGTGAGAAGACGTGCAGGGCTGGGTGTCTGGGATCTCAGAAAGACAGATGGTTCTCAGTGGCTGTGGGTCCCAGAATCCTGTGGCATTTTGGTACCAATTTGTGAAGTCAGCAAGAGTGTACCATGCACCCATCGGCCCAGCTCCATGGACGTCAACGATCCTTTCAGTTCACTGGGTTGCCTTTTACAGAACTTGGCCACCACACACAAGCTGTGGATCTGGCCCAACGTGTTGTGCAGGCCCAAAATCCGGGGCTGCCTGTGGAATCTGAGGGACACTGGAGTCACGTCAGGGGGAATATTGCCAGGGGAGCCCAAAGCATTCACTTGACTGAGACGGGCTGCTGGAACCATGGGGTTTACACCAGCTGACACCGATTTGTATCCTTAATTAAATACTTCAAAGAGATGAAGTCCTGGTTAATCATCATCTTCGCTAATAAGGAATAGATCTGTCATGTCCATAGCACCTTGCCTTGGAAGAGCATGCAGCGTAGACAGACCGTGTCTGAGGAAAGGTGTCATGGTAGCGTATGAAGGTTACTAATCTCTAAGCCCTAGGAACATGCCTACCATCCCCGTCCCACAACAGAAAGATCCCAGACACTTTCATCACCGGGGGGCAGTTCTTACCTGTTGGGCCTCCCATTGGCTATCCCAGAGTTTAGGGTTTTAGGCTTGGGTGGAAGGGAAGGACGGGGGGGCAAGCTGCGCTCCTTGCTCCCAAAATTCTTGGCAACTTCGGCTACCTTCCCTTTGCGAATCCCTTGCAGCGACAGCCTGTTGTAGTCGTCCCTGGCCTGCTTTGCAATGGAGCGTCTCCTCTCATCAGCGGCTTTGGATTTCCTCACTGGAACAGAAGGGAGGCTTTGAAACCCACTGCCCCTTTACACACCCCCAGGCTAGCTGAAGCTAAGTAGTTGCCTATTTCATATAGGCTAGATTGTGCCTTGAGGTCACCTCTAGACCCAGCTCCTCCCCCATCCCCAGTTCTGCCCGAGGCCCTCTCCTGAGGACACCTGGGCTGTGCAGTAATCAAAGGGCAGGAAAAAGTGCTTGTGAAACCGGGGGATTTAGGGGCTGTTGTAGGCTCTCAAACTACTTTTGAAACTGACTAGTTTCCAGGGCGACGATGACCTTGGTAACAGTGCACTGCTGCGTAGTGAGGACTCCAGAGATGGCGGAACGTAGGGTGAAAAGCACCAAGCCAGGGTACGGTGGCATAAGGCTGGCGTAACATGTCAATGGGCATGCTACCGGGGATGGGTGAGAGTGCAGGCACGCCTGGGGTATTTAGTCACCTACGTAGCACCTGATTTTCACAAATATGACACGCCCAGTTGGGAGCGGCTGGATGCTCAGTACTTTGACAATCAGGCCAGTTATTTAGTTGCCTTGATGTGGCCTAACTTTAGGGACCTGGTTTTTAAAACCCCTAGCTGGAAGTGAGACATATTTGTAATACACCATCCCCATCTCCTGGACACCCAGGGACATGGCAGCTTCTGGCCTTCAACCACTAACTGTAGGGCAATGCCCCCTCGCAGGGCACACAGGAGACGCCTGCCCCAGAGCGCTAGCAGAGTTCTGGAATCAATATGGAACCAGCGGGGACAGCTCTGCCCTGCCCTACAGAGCCAGCTCCCCACACACACTGCAGGGCTGAAAGTATCCAAGCACCTTCCCAGCCAAAACTTTTCAGAATTTTTTGTTCCATGAAATTTTTTGACAATTTGATGTTCTGCTCCAATTCTGAATGGAAACTAGTTTCAAAACATCCATATTTCCCATGGGACAAAAACCCCATTTCCTAACCACCTGTAGTTGTCATGCTACAGAGCCGGGTGACTCTTGGCCAGCTTAGCTATCTAGTGACGTTGCATTCATCAAGAGAGGCCCCATCCATCAGCCAAGTGACCAGCAGAAGAATCCACCCAGCTAAAGGAAGGGGAGAATAGGAAAAAAGGGCAACACCAGTATCTCTTACAGGATTCCTGCCACTCGGGATCATCCTTGTCCGATTTCTGCCCTGACTCCTGGGCCTCCTTCCGGTCGCTGTTAGTGGGCAGCTCCCCCTCTGCAGATGCTCTCATCCCTCCTGGCCTCCTCCTTGATAGATCCTTCCCCTGTTAGGAGACAACAGGTGTAATGCCTGGTGCCCGGCTTGCTTTCTGCTGACTGCCTTTAGCAGTCTCCGGACACCAGGGATTCGTTTCTTTAGGGTCTCCTGTGAAATAAGTGGGGTTCCCCAAGACACTGACCCTCCCTCCTCCCCACTACCAGGGCTTTGGGGGTCCATTCGTGAGCACAGACTACACAGCTCATCAGGCCAGGGCAGGTTGCGCTCGAGGGGTAGGAAGTGACACTAAGTGACTCTAAAGGCCAGATGCTGAGCTGTGGCCAAGGAGCGCTCCGGGAGGGAGTGGAGGGGGCTGTTTTATCCTCAGCTGGCTCCGGACCAGCCCACTCCTCCACACAGACCAGAGCAGCTGCCAAAGACCTGCCAGGCCCCATTCTGGGCCTCACTGAGACCTTACAATATCCTATTGATTCTTGTTTCACTCACACCCCAGGACACCTCAAGCCCCTTTTCCATTGCCAGCTTTGCTTTAAGATCCTCCTGCACCAGGTTCAGAGCTGCTTGTAGAGGAGAGAGTTTGGCATCAGCCTGGAAAAGCTCTTTGGCTGTCTCTGCCCCGGGCACAGCATCACACAGGAAATCTATGAAGGGTGAACATGCTGCAATGGCCTGTTGGACAATGTGCATCCCCTGCTACCGTCCTGAGTCCCCAGTGTTGGTTACTTGAACTCAGGAGAGAGAGAGCAGAGATCGGAAAGGGCCAGAGAAGGGCAAGAGCTACTTTATAGCGCGACCGTATGGCAAAATTGTAACCGTCTGGCAAAATTGTAATACTGCCCAAAGTGGGGCTATTTAGCTTGGAGAGGAGAATTGGAGGGGACGCTGCTGAGATGACGGGTGTGCTGAAAAAGGGCCAGCCCCTCCTTTGCTAGCCCGAAACCTGGGCTGCTAGCCCCCACTCTGCCCCTTCCCCCAAGGCCCCATCTTCACTCTGCCTCTTCCCACCCCCCACTCCGCCCCCTCCCCGAGGCCCCCGCCCACCCACCGCTCTCCACCTCCCCCAAAACCCTCCCTGAGCCACCAGACAGCTGTTTGGTAGTGGTGCCGCCCCCTATTGGCTGTTGGGAGGTGTCACCCAACAGCTGATGAGCGGGGCGGGGAACAGCACCCATGGAGTCGGCGCCTATAATGGTAGGGAACTCTTGGTACTATGGTACCACATTAGTCAGTGCTGGGAGGCGGTGCCCTGCATGGTGGGGGCCAGAGACATTATGCCTGTGTGGGGTGGGACAATGATTCTTGCTACCTAGCTTTTAAGAGATGTAACCACCCCGGGAGCTATTATGCCAGCCGTGGGTCCTGAGGAGCCACCTAGGCTGGGTGAACATCCCTGGCCAGCTCTGCCTGCTTGAGGGGCTGCAGAGCAGAACCTAGCCCCCTGCCTGGGCGTGTTAAAAGCATGCGGGCTCACTGCTTACCTGCTGAACGTCATACTTCTTCGTCTGAGCCTTGGAATCTGCCAACATCTGGTGCACGTCTCTGCCTTTACTGGGAGCAGCCTAGACGTTCAATGGTAAACAAACCCAGCGTTAGCATTGGAGCTCCTCCCATTCCTCCACAGTCCGTATACATGTCAGCCTAGCAATGGCCCCTGTGTCGAAACATCATGCTGGAGCTTTCGTTTAAAATCACACTCTTTTTAATATCTCCAGATAATAAGAATGTGGTGGCCCTTTTACTGCCCATCTCACAGCTGGTCCCTGGACTCACTGCTCCCTCCTTGGGAATCTCACACACGTCGTTTATTCCAGACCCTGCAGTTCATCATCAGATGGGATTGTTCCCCAATCAAGATCGAGGTCTGATTGTGCTTGGTGCTGTACGAAGTGAGAGACGGTCCCTGCCCTGGTGAGTTTACAGCGTAAAGAGACAAGAGAGGCAAAGGCTGAAAGACAGAACCAGCATCCCCATCTCAGAGATGAGGAATTGAGACATGCAGATTAGGTGACTTGCCCTAGGACACACAAAGATGGGACCAGGCCACAGCTCTCATGAGCCCCATTCCAGTGCCTGAGCCCCAAGCCCTGCCTTCCTTTCTACTGCATCTCACTGAGACTGGGGTGACCTTTAGTCCCTACACCGTGGGGGGTTGAAGACCTCACAACTAGAACCTTGGACACCCCTGACCTCTGACTTAGAGAGATAAGGAAGAAGGGACCCCTGTAGCCTGAAAGAGCGCTGCACATGTGTGAATGAAACCTTTTCTGCATTCTAGAGCCCTCCCCTCTGAATACAACTCTCCTGCAATAGTCTCTCTAACCAAGGCCTGCCCATGTCAAGGCCTGGCCCTCCTAAAGGCAGTGGCTGAATGGAGAGGAAGGAAGGCCTCGGGGTTAGGACTTGGGAGACCCAGATTCAAGTGTCTGCTCTGCCACAGACTCCCTGTGTGAGCTTGGGCAATTCGCTTAGTCTCTCTGTGCCTCAGCCCCCCAGCCATGCAATGGGGATAACAGCAGTGCCCTACCTAACAAGCTACTAGGAGGATTAGTGTGTTAAAGAGTGTGCTTGGATCCTGTGGTGACAGGGACCATGTCAATACTATAGATCGATGCTTGCTGAGAGAGTTTGCCAGCGGCCAGAATCCCGGTTATCAAGCTGGGTTATCAGGGGTTTCTTGTACTTTGAGACAAACACAGCTGGCTTATCTCTGAACCCTCCTACACAGAACTGAATGTGGAGGTCAAAGCCACCTCTGTCGGCGTGGGTGATAATGCTCTTCTGGAACTCCACTGTGGGACTTTATTGGCGTCCCCTTCCTCAGAACCATTATTCCCCCTTAAATATTAACCCAAGTGTCTCTCCCTGCTCTGCTCAGACAGAGACATGGAAATGGAAGTCATTCACCTTTCCCAGGTGAAAAAACAACAACAAAATGCTCAGATGCAGTTACGGATGTAAATTGTTCTCGCGTCAGTTATTAGAACAAAGGAGATGTAAAAAAAGGACAAGCCTTAGATAGCACAATGCCCATCTCACATCTTGGCCTATGTCTCATCTCAGGATTGCCAGTCTTGGTCATTCAGAAAACATTGAAGGGTTTGACAAATCATGAGAGTGTCTTAAAAATCATAAGATTTTAAAAAATTGGGGGGGGGGATTCTTTCCCTTCTGGTTTTTGAGCTTTTATTGATCATGTTTTAAGCTCCTCTCTGCAACCATGAGAAATAGAAATCTCCTTCAATGAGAAAATAAAGCTGAGATTCTCACCTAATCCCATGACTCCAGGAGTTGAGACTTTAAGAAAAACACCACACGTTGGAAGACTTGCAATAAAACCCAGGAGAGCTGGCAACACTGAGGTCACCTCATGGATGCCTTGCTGTCAACTCAGGCTTGATGTGGCCAAAACCAAGCCTCGAGTTACCTTGCTTTTCTACATTGATGACAGAGCCACATGTGGTTTTAGACACACACTTGCAATTCTACACAAAAGTAACAACTACGGACCTAACCCAAACTCCACTGCACTCAATGGAAGTCTTTCCACTAACTTGAATGGCTTTAAACATGCCAGTGATATGTGTGGTTAATAGATATTTAGCTCAGTAGCCCGTTCTGTTTCCTCCATGAATAATAAGTAGTGGTTAATGCTGGAATGCATCTCTAATTGATTTCTTTCCAACCACTTTAAAATCATTGATTTGTAATCCCACGGCAAAAATATCGCCAGAGAGGAAACATTCTCAACCAAAAGTTCGACCCAAGCAGTGTAACATCCAGCTTTGGAAGTCATAAAATAGTTTTAACTTTATAAAAAGAAATACAAGCCTGCACTTTAAAAATGCCAATAGCAGACACTGACCTCACGCGCTCGCTGTAGCACTGGAGCGCGGAGGAGAAAAAATCCGACTCTGAATACATTCATTTCCATCTATTATTAGTTTTACCATCCAACATCTGCCAGAAACTAGGAAGCACCAGGGTTCATTTTGCTCTTAACAGAAACCTGCCTCGTTAGGTTTATTTATTGATCAGAATAAAATCAGTGGCCCAAATTCAACTATTAGTTCCACCAGTGGAAATCTAGAAAAACTCCAGTGGAGTCATCAGAATTTGGCCCAGAGTTTTTAGTTTTGTCTGTTCTAGTTTAGTGGCAGGACTAGGGTGACCAGACAGCAAGTGTGAAAAATTGGGACCGGGGTGGGGGGTAATAGGAACCTGTATAAGAAAAAGACCCAAAAATCGGGACTGTCCCTATAAAATCGAGATATCTGGTCACCCTAGGCAGGACTATAATGCCAAACATAGAAACCACTGAAATCGTTATGGCACCTGAAATGTTGCTTTCATTGTGGATAGCGCCTCATCCTTCAAAGCAACGTTTCAGATGCCATAAAGATGACTCCCGATAGCTCAGAAACAATGCAATATCAGGGCTCATTTTGATCTCAGCAGAGGATTGCCTCTTTAAGTTTATTTATTGTTTGTATTACAGTAGCACCAGAAGTCCCAGACTGAGAGACAGTGCTCCATTGTGCCAGGCAGTGCACACGTGCAGACATGAACTGTGAGAGACAGTCCTGTCCCAAAGAGGTCGCAGTCTAGACAGACAGACAAAGGATAAGAAAGGAAGTATTAGAATCCCCATTTTACAGATGGGAGACTGAGGCACAGAAAAACAAAGTGACTTGCTCATTACTACAGAGAGAGAGGCTGGTACAGCTCGGAACAGAGCCCAGATGCCCCAAGTCTCATGCTAGTACTTCAGCCAGAAGACTATCCTTCCTCTCAAGAAGATTGCTCTCCTGCGTTGCATGGTTTTCCAAAACAGAGATAAAAGGAACCTTTAAAAATCTATCAAACACTGGCCCCATTCAGCATAGAGTCTTTGCAACCACCACCTCGTGAAGTTCTGCACTTCTGAGCAGTGTTAGGAGAACAGAAAACAAGTACCTGGGCATGATCCCAGCTTCTCTCCTCTTTATCAGCTGTTATCACATCTTCCTTCTCTCTCTCTCCGTTTTTTTCCTCCTTCCTTTTGGCATCTGCCCCACCCAGGGCTCCTGGCTGAGACTGCAGGGAGCATGGTACAGCCGGTTCTAGGAATGTTTGACTTCCTCTGTGAAGACACCAAGCAGGAATTTTGGAATAGAATCAATAGCCTTCAGCCTTCCGCCTTCCAAACTACTGAAAGGACATGACATGGCAATGAAGCAATTCCGCGGCCCAGCAGCAGCTCACAGAGATGAGCGCTATGTCCTGCTCCTGGTGCGGAGACAATTAAAGTAATCACTCACTGTAGTTAATTGTGCATCCACATGCAGGCAGATACCTATTGGCATAGAAGGTTTCAGAGTAACAGCCGTGTTAGTCTGTATCTGCAAAAAGAAGAACAGGAGTACTTGTGGCACCTTAGAGACTAACAAATTTATTAGAGCATAAGCTTTCGTGGACTACAGCCCACTTCTTCGGATGCATATAGAATGGAACATATATTGAGGAGATATATATACACACATACAGAGAGCATAAACAGGTGGGAGTTGTCTTACCAACTCTGAGAGGCCAATTAA
>NC_048302.1:8744651-8799106 GCF_013100865.1 Trachemys scripta elegans
AAAAGAAGAACAGGAGTACTTGTGGCACCTTAGAGACTAACAAATTTATTAGAGCATAAGCTTTCGTGGACTACAGCCCACTTCTTCGGATCCGAAGAAGTGGGCTGTAGTCCACGAAAGCTTATCCGAAGAAGTGGGCTGTAGTCCACGAAAGCTTATCCGAAGAAGTGGGCTGTAGTCCACGAAAGCTTATGCTCTAATAAATTTGTTAGTCTCTAAGGTGCCACAAGTACTCCTGTTCTTCTTTTATTGGCATAGAAATCACTCCCGAATATCAGCTGTGGTGATGAGCGGGATGCTGCCCACCCAAGCTCTCACGGGACCATCCCATAGCACTGTAAGTAGATACTGTTCAAAGGTCGTATTTTCAGGAGCACCAGCACAGGGCTGGGATTAGAGCAGGGGTGGGCAAACTATGGCCCGTGGGACTGTCCTGCCCGGCCCCTGAGCTCCTGGCCCAGGAGGCTCGCCCCCGGCCCCTCCCCAGCTGTTCCCTCTCCCCCGCAGCCTCACCTCACTCGCCCCCCCGCCGGCACAATGCTCTGAGCGGCAGGGCTGTGAGCTCCTGGGGCAGCGCAGCTGCAGAGCCCGGCCTGACCCAGTGCTCTGTGCTGTGTGGTGGTGGCGGTGATGTGGCCTGGCTCCAGCCACCAGTGCTCCAGGCAGCGCGGTAAGGGGGCAGGAGAGTTCTGGGGGTGGTCAGGAGGGGAAATGGGGTTGAATGGTGGCAGGGTCCTGGGGGGAAGGAGGGAGGATTGGAAGGAGGGGGTTTGGATGGGGCGGCAGGGG
This sequence comes from Trachemys scripta elegans, assembly GCF_013100865.1. NCBI lineage: Eukaryota > Metazoa > Chordata > Testudines > Emydidae > Trachemys > Trachemys scripta. The sequence continues at coordinate 8,745,441 of NC_048302.1, forward strand.
GCAGTCAGGGGCAGGGGTTCTGGGGGACAGTCAAGGGACAGGGAGAAGGGGTGGTTGGATGGGGCGGGGGTCCTGGGGGGGGGGGCGTCAGGAATGAGGAGAGGGGTTGGATGAGGCGGCAGGGGTCCGGGAGCAGAGGGGTGTGGATGGGGCAGGGGTCCCAGAGGGGCTGTCAGGGAACAGGGGGAGGGGGGGTTGGATGGGGCAGGAGTCCCAGGTGGGCAGATAGGAGGTGGGGGCTGGGCCACAACCCCCTCCCCTAACCGGCCCTCCATACAATTTACGAAACCGATGCGGCCCTCAGGCCAAAAAGTTTGCCCACCCCTGGGTTAGTCCTGGGTCAATGTGCATATGGCAGCAGGGTAAGAGGGGCTCCTGCATGCTGGAGGCAGGGGGCGTCTGGAGACCCCATGTTATCCCTAGTCTGCATCCTCTGCCATCTGCAAATGGCCTGGGACAATCCAGGTGCCCATGGAACCTCCTCCCCCAACTGCCCTGCAGGTAAAACAAACCAACCAGCTCCTCTCCCCAGCGCTCAATCCCCCCTTTATCTAAACTGATGGTCAGAGTCATCTGCAAATCATTTGTTAGTAGGCAAATCCACTCTCATGATTCGCATACAATGTTAGCAACCCAGCTTCCCCATCCCCCCACCAAAGGGCCAGACCCCAGCAAAGATCACCTGGCAGCCTCAGAGCCCTTCCCAGATGACTCAGGCCTCATCTCCTCAGGGAGACACCCTGCTGCCCTGCCTGGGAGCTGAGGGCCAAGGCTGGCACCTTCAAAGGGCTTGTCCAGGAGGCAGCCCAGCCGCATGGCCGCGTGGAGGAAGGTACAGCCACGGGCAGCTGGTAGAGGAGGCAGCAGCCTGTTAGAGGGGTTCTCAAGAAGCAGCTCGTTGGGGCCCGTGCGCCGGCCAGCCAACTCACCAGCCAGGAAGGCCGAATGAAGCTCCCCGGGACACCTCAGTCCAAGGCATGTTCCCCAGGGTTGGCTTTATTTTCAAACAAGAGCAAATGCACCCAGACCACTGTGCCACCCACCTAGGGCTTTCCCAGCTTCCACCAGCATGGATGGGAGGGACACACCCTTCCCAAACAGTGCTTCGCCCACACAGCACTCCCTGTCCCCGAGGCAAGAAGCCATACATCTGCCTCCCTGTAGGCCATGTGCTCGCTCCCAGGCATGTGCCCTGCGCCTCCAGTCCCCAGTTTTAGGGCCCAAGCCCAGATCTTCCTAGATACATTGGTATAGATATTCCTAGGTATAAATCAGTGGGAGTTAGGGCCTAATTACCTGTGAGGATCTAGGCCCAAGTGCCTAAAAGACACAGGCCCCTAAGACCTAGTGCCTCTCTCTGGATGTAGTGTGGGTGGAAGGAGACTGGAGAAATCCCCACAGACTGCAGGGGAGAAACACACCGAACTTTGCTCCATCCCAGCTCTCCCTTTTATCTTGCACTGATTATCATTTATTAAAAAGCACCTTCCGCCTTAGCCACCGGAGGAGCCACCACCTGAGTAACCGCAAACCTGTCCAACCGGCTCCTGGGGCCGGGGCCGAGTGCTGCCTTACCTGGCTTCCCCTGCTTCTTGCTGAGCCCTCCGTGCCTGGATTTCCTCGCAGATCACATCATAAGGCTTATCCGACGCGTGCTCGCCCATGACCCAGACCCAGACTTCGCTGTCCATGCCGAGCTTCCACTTCACCGACTTCCCGAGCGCTGCAAGACAAACACTCGGGGCATTGGCCACTAAAGCTCCGGTGGCGCTCGTGACCCTGTGACCGAACACACCCCTGTATTCACACCCTACACACCCCGGTCATAATCTTAGTTTTCAAATGACACCTCTCCAGGGGTATTTTGTACAAATAACTCCCTGATCAACAACGGGGTGAAATGTGTGTAGCAACATTTCATGGAGAGTTAGGGACAGACGCTGAAATTGGGACTGTATGTTTACCAGACCAGTCTGGGGTAAACTAGTTTCTCAAAGACAAAGGACAAGCTGGCGCCTCTAGCCAGGTGTCATCAACGAACTGGCAATCACCTGTCAAGTGGCAGCGAAGGGGGGGCAGGAACAGATCGATTTGCATTTGAACAAACAACACGGAACCCGCCTTCACCGCAAGACCCATATCTTCACCCTCACAGGGGGAAGGAATTTTATCTAGAGGTGACCCTCATGACTGGACTATAAAAGAGAAGGCCAACCCCCCCCTCCCCCCCGTATTCTCTCTTTCTCACTCCCTCTTTCACCTAAGAAGACAAAAGGTACCTGGGAATTTAGTCAGCCCTGTTGCTGGGAAATGTGAGAAGGGTTTCTGAAACCTTGAACCAAGTCTAGCTGGTTTAGTTACTAGAAAGTGTGTGATCTTTATTTCCTCTAGGAACCATTTATGACTGTAATGCCTTATACTCACTTCAAATCTATCGCCTTGTAATTAAATCAACTTGTTTTATTCGTTAAGCAAAACGAATCCAGTGTTGTGTGTAAACTGAGCTGTTTGGGTGACTCCAGTTAAAGTACCAAACTGTTGTACATTGATCCCTTACAGGGGCAACGGACTTCCCAGGAGAGGGCTGGACAGAGGACAATGCACATTTTGGGGGAAATTGGGGACTGGGAATGCGTTGGGGTCACCCTGCAGGCGGTAAGCAGGACTGTGGCTGTTGTGTGGCTGGCAGGTTGTGGCTATATGCAGACACTCAGGGTGTGACCTGCATGCTGGCAGGCTGGGTGTGTGGGGCCCAGGTTGGGAGCAATGGCAACAAAGCATTTGCGGAGCATTGCAGAGCAGGGGGTGACAACTCCTCATTAGTCTGGACTGCCCCCCAGAACGCGATACCCCCAACCCTTGGTTACCTGAGGGCTAACTGCTTGGCAGGGGGGCAGGGCGGTTGTTCAGGGGAGGAAGCTGCTAGCAATTTGACATGATTTGCCAAGCTCTATTCAAAACGCCACTCTCGGTTTGAGCAGCAGCAGCCCGGGTCAGATTCGGAGCCCCTCCCCCACAAGTAGGGCCTTACACCACAAGCAGCTAGACTGTAGTCAATTGGGCTATTTGTAGAGTAGGGCATGATCCCAGATGCAGGGCGCAGGAGCAGACCAGAGAGGAGACAGTGTGGCCTAGTGGATAGAGCACTGGACTGGAACTCAGGGGACCTGGACTGTATTTCCAGCTTTGCCACTGGTCTGCTGGATGACCTTGGGTGAGTCACTTCATCGCCCAGTGCCTCAGTTTCCCCATCTGTGACACGGGAATAGCGACACTGATCTCCCTTGTAAAGCACTTTGAGATCTACAGATAGAAAGTGCTAGATAAGAGCTTGGGTTGATGCTTATTATTTCCCCCTGGTCATGGACTCCTCCCCTCCAAATTGCCTTTGTCAAATTGCCCCCCACCCCATTCACGTCCCCTTGCCCAGCAGCCTACCCACTCTGAGGTGCTCCCTGTGGCTCCTCAAAGCCCATTTCTCCTACTTGCTACTTCCAGGAGAGCACCTGACTGGGGAGTCCCGCCTGGGGAAACAGAGCTGCTCTCTCAGCTGCTAAGACCAGTCTCAGCTGCTCCCTGCCCCCGTGACCCTGAGGCCTCCAGGGAGCGGGAAGGCAGTGGCAGGGAGAGGTATTTCTAAAGGAGGGCTGCTGCAAATGCAAATCTCAAGGCAACCTGGGCTATGGAGCCTCTTGAACCCTGGGTGTCCTCCTCTCCTGTGACAGATATGCTGCCCCCCCTTACTGAGCTAGATAGTGCAGCCAGCACCCAGCCCATGCTGGCCTGCTTAAAAAATCCTTCAGCCATCTGGCTTCCTGAAGAAGAGGGTCAAAAGTAACACAGTCCATTAGGCTACCCGCAGCCCGAAGCCCGCTACTGCTTCAGCCCAGAGCGTGGTGCCTACAGAGCACGACACCTAGTTAATTATTTCTCTTAGGGTAGCACAAGAGGCTCTGTTGTGCCGGGCCCCTGCTCCAAAGCGCTGCGTCTAAGCAGACAAGGGAAGCATTGTGGGCCCCATGTTACAGGCAGAGACATTAAGAGATTTGCCCAAGGTTACTGAGCGAAGACTAGGACCTGGGCCCGGCTGTTAGGGGTCACAGGGCAGTGCTTGAACCCCTAGCCTTGGCTGTGTTCATTTGCCACCTCCTCGTAGAAAGATTTTTTCCTGCAGTAACCCTGGCACCCCCCCCCCCCGGAGCTGTATCTTGAGCTGTAACCACTTTTCACCCAACAGCAGGTTGTTTGTAACCCGGCACAGCCGTATTTACCAGGCAGCAAGCCCAGCGCTGGGGTGCCAGTTACCTTTCCGCTGGGTCGCTTTCTTCGCCGAGTTCTTGTCTGTGGCAGCTTCTCTCTCCTTCCACCGTCTGACCTGCTCCTGCCTCATCTTGAGGAAGAGGATCTGTTTCTGCTCCTCGCTGAGCTCTGCCAGCAGCTCCGGAGCGATGTACATTTCTGCCAGGATCTGCTGCAGCATGGCAGCGGCTCTGGCACATCAGCACTCCTGGCAACACGCTTCGAAGACAGGATTCTCCTTCCCAGGCCAGGCACAGCCGCACCAACACCAACAAAATCTTTCCACACCCAAAGCAGGCAGCAGGAACTCAGACTCACCATGGCAATTATAATCCCATCTCTCCACCTATTTTCGCTCAGACTTCCTGCACAGACTGAAAAAAGTAAATAAGCAGCTTGGAACCTCTGATTATGATTCACGGAAATCACAGGAGATCTGAACTTGCCGGCAGAGCTTAAAGAAAAGATGTGTCCTTGATCATCCGGGGATGAACTGCCAAGATTTATAGTGAGAAAATTCTTTTACTGCCCCAGTAAATTTCACTGATACTGTGTGGAAGAGAGTTCCCCGTATCACAAAAATCAGAGGTGTGGCTTACTTTGAGCTAGGCAAACATGCCATTACCTGGTGAGAGAGCAATGACCCAATGAATCTACAGCTCCCTCCCCCTCCCCCTCCACAGAGAAACTCCTTTGGGAATTGACTGGCACACTCCAATTTGCCCAATGCAGAATGGGGTGAGATGGGGGTTTTGGGAACCCACTCTGCCCACAAAATCTCTCAAGTTACGACAACTTTTTTCAGCTAGATGGGCACCAGCAGCACAGCTAGTCCTTCTGCCCCAGCTCTCCCCAGGCCTGAGCAGCCCAGGGTGACCCCCAGGCAGACAAGGCTGGAGCCAGACAGAAGAGGGGAGCGACGTGGGGAAGACAGGGGAACAGTTAACAAGGTCAGTGGGCACAAGCGAGAACCTCTTTCTCCAGAGAATTGTGAATGCTACGTTTGATCTTTGAACGTTTTAAGGGCTCTCCCCTCCACACTCACGCTCTCCCTGCCCCACACTGCAGCCCCCTCCAGAACTCGCTTCCTACCCCCTGCCTCGGTGGTTCAAACGAAAGGCAGCATCGGAGCCTTTCAGAGCAGCTGGCAGGCTGCTTTCTGCTTCTTGACCCACATGCACCAAGGCGTTGTCTCCTGAAAGGTTACCTTGGGTTTGCAACCCAGGCAAGCGCTCAGCACAAACCCATCCACCCCCTCTCAGACCAGACAACCACTGCATGTGGTCTGCTTCAAAGTACTGCTGGGAGTCAGTCCCCACTTGGGAGTCAGATGCCTTTGCTGAACGGTCCCTTTCTTTCTAATCACACCTGCCAGACGTGAGAAGAAAACAAGTTCCTTACCTTTCACAGCCACCTCTGGAGCTACCTGCGAGAGGCTTGCTGGCCTCATAAGCAGAAGATATATCCCATAGTCACAGCACTCCCAGACGTTTTGCCTTTATTGCTGAGAGAAGGGACTTGGCCAATTAGGCACCAGACGACATCTCAAGGGCTGAACAGCACCCTGGGTGTTCCAACCAGGCTCAAATCTCCTGGAAGCCCTGCAGGTGGAAGTAAAACAATATCTCAGCTTCAATGTTTTTATTTTCAAAACAAGGCATTGGTCAGCCCTCATCCGGAGGGGTGTGTCCAATTATGCTCACCCATGTCTGAGCCAGGTGGATTCACGCCAAAACAGGTACCGAGCAAGTCGACGAGGCTGCGCAGCGGAACGGAGAGTCCGAGGAGAGGAAAACAGCTTGGCTAGTTCAGCCAAGCAAAACGCAGGCTGAGGGGCAGCTGGTAGAAATCCAGCAGAGAGGGGTAAACCCCGGGGAGGGAGAAGAGCTATTGAATGTAAAGGACAATGTTGGCACAAGGACCCATGGGGATAAACTGGCCATGAATCAATGTAGGCTGGACAATGAACAGAAGGCTTCTGTCCATCAGAGGAGTGAGGGCCTAGAACAGCCTCCCCATAGGAGCAGTGGGCCAAACAACCCCACTAGCTTTAGGATGGAGCTTGATACATACATGACGGGGCGGCAGGGGACTGGACTCGCTGACCCAGGAGTTTCATGCCACTCCTATGCCCTTGTGATGGGGTGCCTTACCCCCCCCCCCACAGGTGGTGAACCCGCCCAGTGGCACCTGGAGGGTCGTCCATGTCTAATTAATGATGAAACCCAGCGGGGGTGGCTGGGTGTGCTACAAGCAGAGGAAGTTTATAGCAGAAGGGCGGCAGGGAGAAACCCAGCAATCACTCTGCGAATAGCAGGGAGTGAGGAGACCTGTAGGAATGGGGAGACGACTGCAGGGTGAGGAGAAAGACCAGGGAAAGTCTCAGTCGGAAGGAGTACCAGCAAAGAGTCCACTGGTGGAGTGACCCATGACTGCCTGCCCTAGGGTTCCTGGGCTGGATCCCAGCATAGGAGGAGGACCTGGGTTCCCCTACCAGCCACGGGCAGGGTGCTGTGAAGGCCCTCAAAAGGGGAACTGGACTGCAGGGCCCAGAATGAAGGGCAGCAGCGCAGGCAGAGGGATCAGCTGTTTTCACTGGATTTTCTGTTACCTCGGCAGGACTGGGACTAACTGCGACCGGGCCAGAAGGCTAAGTCACGAGAAGAGGCACCTTACGTGCCCCTCCTCTGCTGGGACGTTCTGCCCCAAACTTGGTCGATTGGGCCTCCTCTAGGGCGGAGTGCTTCCATGGGGTTGGTGTCCACCACCCCGGTGTCCCTATCCAAGTGCGACCTCAGATCAGACATGGGGACCTGCTGAATTTAAGCCGATTAGTCAGTGGTGAAAATGAAACTAACCAGGAGTCCCTCAGTACCAGGAAAGAGGGTAGGTTGTGTCTTCACTGAAGTGCAACAGTGGCGCAGCAGCTGCGTATTAAGTGTAGCCAAGCCCGGGCACAAGACCAATAGTTAAAAAGTACCATAAGGGGAGACTGAAAAGAACTTTGAAGAGAAAGTTCAAGAGGGCGTGAAACTGTTAAGAAGCAAACAGGTGAGGTCTGTGCAGACCACCCACCGGATTCCAGCCAGCGGGTTTGGTTGGCTGGCCGGCCCCAGTCGACGAATCCCCTTTCCAATCCTAGCCCTAGGCCGGGGAGCCCTATTGACCTAAATAATAACCTAAGGAAAAGGAGCCCTTCCTTTTGTAATCCTAGCCCTACTATGGACAAACCTTCTAACACAACCCCTAATCCTGTGATAGGAAACCATGTTCTTTATAACCCTAAACCCAGGATGGGGAGCCCTACTGACTCCAACCCTAACTGTAGGCCAAGAAGCCCTGCTGATCCCAATTCTAGGCCTAAGTTGAGGAGCCCAAGACTTTGCAACCCTACGCTGGATCTCTACTGAACTAAACCCTAGACTGGGGGTGCCCCCTACTTTATAACCCTAGCCCGGGTGCCCCACCCTTTGCAAATCTAACCCCTAAACAGGGATCCCTCCTGACCTAATCCTGAGCCTAGGGACCCCTCTGACACTGGCAGACAAGGTGCCAAGCTCATGCCAAGGCCCCCAGGCCTCACTGAACACTGACAATGCATAGCTGGAAACCAGTCTGGCTCGCCTGTCTGTTAGTATACTTAAAATAGGTACCTCAGTTATAGAGCTGTGTTTAGCATTTGGACCTTATGAAATGCTTGTGAGCTGTTGCATGCATTATCTCACTTATAACCTCTGTATCTCATGTTACAATGTAATGTTTAAGTGTTTGCTCTGTAACTATAAAAGTATTTGCTATGAAAGTGGGGCAGGCGGGAAGGGGGAAACCCAGGTCAGGCAAGCAGCATTACCAAATGTGAAATACTAGTTTACCACAAGAGGTGTCATCTCCTGCCCAACAAAAGAAGGCCTATAGACACCAGACAAACCATTGTGGAACATCAATGGACAAAAGACTTTGTTGATTGTTTTCCCCCACACCCAGGAACAGGGGGAATGCGCAAACATTCATCCCATCACACCCTGAACTCTGGGGAATAAAGATTAAGCCTAGCTCTAGGTTGGGGAGCCATCCTAACCCTAACCGTAGACCAGGGACCCTCTTTGTCAGGCACTGCCTCCCAGTAGTCAGGCCTAGTGGTTGGAGTGCAGTTGAAGCCAGACATAGGGTCAGACTGGGCCACGGGTGGGGACAGGCCAGAGTCAGAACCGAGATTGGAGTCCAGAGATAAAGTCCAGCTGCAAGTCAGGGGTCGAAGCCAGGTGGTCCAAAGTCAGTACTGTAGTTAAAGCCCAGGTACACGCTAAAGAGCAAAGCCGGATGATCAGAGTCCAAGGGTGAGGGAGAGGAGGAAAGGCTGGAGCAAAGTCAGGGTAGGGCAAGAACAAGACTGGATCAGGTCTCAGGCTCCACTGATGCAGAGACAGGCTGGGAGTGTGGAGAGTCCAATACACGGTGTGGCTGCAGGAGGGTTCCTGGTAGGCTAGTGCTGTTCACAGACACATCTGTAGCTTTGGCGGAGCTGGGGAAATAGCTGGGCCTGGGGGTCACCTGACCCAGGCTCTACGGCGATAGGTTGCTACCGCATGCCTGAGGGCAAGTTACTGCCGGATCTGTGGGCAGGGTACATGGGCGCAGCTGGGTTGTTGCTGCATGTCTGAGAGATGGCTCACTGAAGCACAGGGGATGAGCAGGTGTAGCGCCCCTCCACCCCCCATTACTGAAGGCCCCTCGGCTTAAGGGGAGAAGCCACTGGAGTTAGGCATCAACTAACCAAGGGGGACAACAAATGAAAAAATGTGATGGGAGTGAAGGTTACAGGGATAAAATCAGGATACAAAAGGGAACGTCGAGTAGAGAACGCTGGACGGAAGCCTCTGCTCCTTAAAAGCATCTAGGGAGCCCTACCCTTTGCAACCCTACCTCGAGCCCAGAGAACCCTACTGATCCCAACCCTCGCCCTAGGCAGCCTAACCATAACTCTAAACCAGGGATCCCTACTGAACCAAACCATAACTCCAGCCTGGTGGGAGCCCTCTACTTTGTAACCTTAACCCTAGGCCAGAGAGCCGTACCCTCTGCAAATGTAACCATAGACCGGTGATCTCTACTGACCCAACCCTAACTTTTGGCCAGGGATCCCTACTGAATGCAACTTTAATCTGATGCCGGGGGCCCTACTCTTTGTACCCACAGCCCTATGACAGAGAGCCCTACCTTTTGTAATCTTAGCCAGAGTCTAGGGTGCCCTACTGAACCCAACACTAATCCTAGGCTGGGGAGCCATACACTTTCTAACTCTACCCCAAGGCAGGGGAACTCTACTGAAACCAACCCTAACCCTAGAATGAGGCATCCTACTGCCCCTCACAGTAACCCTAGGGTGCAGACTCTTTCCATCTGTAACCTTAACCTGGGTAAACCCTGTGACCCCACCCCTAACCATACACAGGGGAGCCATGATTACCCCAACCCCAGGCCAAGAAGCCATATCCTTTGTAATCCTAATGCAAAGCCAGTCAGCTCTACTGACCCCAACCTAACCCTAAACCAGGGAGTCCTATTTTTTATAGCCCTCACCATACCTAGGGGACCACACAAACTTGACCCCTAATTCGGGGGCAGCGAGTCCTATCATTGTACCTAACCTTAGGCTGGCAAGCCCTACTGACCCCAATCCTAACCAAAGAAAGGGAGCCCTCCCCTTTGTAAAGCTAACCCTAGAATAGGAACGCCTTCTGGCCCAATCCCTAATCCTACAACAGGAAAACCATATTCTTTGTAACCTAAACCTAGGACGGGGAGCCCTACTGACTTGACTACCTAACTCCAGGGCTAGTGAGTATTATCCTTTGTAACCATAACCCTAGACTGGGAATCCCTATTGACCACAACCCTACCCCTAGGATGGGGAGCCCTACTGATACCAACTCTAGCCTTAGGATGGGAAGCCCTACCCTTTCAACCCTAACCTTCGGCCAGGGAGTCCTAACCTTTGTGACTAATCATAGCCTGGGGAGCTTATTGACCCCAATCCTAGGCCAGGGAAACCTACTGACCCCACCCCTAACTCTAGGCTGAGGAGCCATACCCTTTATAATCTGAACTCTTGCAAAGGGATTAATATACACATCAGTTTGCTACCGTAAATGGAATTACCCACAGTTCAGTTTAAAGACAAAACTGGACTGATTTTAATTGAAGAATTCAATAAATGTATTTAAACTACAAAGTAGGGCTGTCAATTAATCCCACTTAACTCACACGATTAACAAAAAATTAATCGCACAGGTAAATAATAGAATACCGATTGGAATTTATTAAATATTTTTGGATGTTTTTCTACATTTTCAAATATACTGATTTCTATTACAACACAAAATGCAAAGTGTATAGTGTTCACTTTATATTTATTACAAATATTTGCACTGTAAAAATGATAAACCAAAGAAACAGTCTTTTTCAATTCACCTCATACAAATACTGTAGTGCAATCTCTTTATTGTGAAAGTGTAACTTACAAATGTAGATTTTCTTTCGTTACGTAACTGCACTCAAAAACAAAATGTAAAACTTTAGAGCCTACAAGTCCACTCAGTCGTACTTCTTGCTCAAATAAACAAGTTTGATTACAATTTTCAGGAGATAATGCTGCCTGCTTCTTGTTTACAATGTCAACTGAAAGTGAGAACAGGTGTTCGCATGGCACTGTTGTAGCTGGAATTGCAAGGTATTTATGTGCCAGATGTGCTAAAGATTCATATGTCCCCCTTCATGCTTTGGCCACCATTCCAGAGGACATGCTTCCATACTGATGATGCTCGTTAAAAAAAAAAAAAATGCATTAATTAAATTTGTGACTGAACTCCTTGGGGGTTAATTGTATGTCTCCTGTTCTATTTTATCTGCATTCTGCCATATGTTTCATGTTATAGCAGTCTCTGATGATGACTCAGCACACGTTGGTTTTAAGAACACTTTCACAGCAGATTTGACAAATGTAAAGAAGGTACCAATGTGAGATTTCTAAAAATAGCTACAGCATTCAACCCAAAGTTTAAGAATCTGAAGTGCCTTCCAAAATCTGAGAGGGATGAGTGATGGAGCATGCTTTTAGAGTCTTAAAAGAGTAACATTCAGATGCGGAAACTACAGAACCCAAACCACCAAAAAAGAAATTCAACCTTCTGCTGGTGGCATCTGACTCAGATGATGAAAATGAATATGTGTTGGTCGGCTCTGCTTTTGATCATTATCGAGCAGAACCCATTATTAGCATGGATGCATGTCCTCTGGAAGGGTGGTTGAAGCATCAAGGGAGATAGGAATCTTTAGCACATCTGGCATGTAAATATCTTGCGACACCTGCAACAACAGTGCCATGCGAACGCCTGTTCTCACTTTCAGGTGACGTTGTAAACAGGAAGCAGGCAACATTTTCTCCTGCAAATTGTAACCAAACTTGTTCATCTGAGTGATTGGCTGAACAAGAAGAAGGACTGAGTGGACTTGTAGGCTCTAAAGTTTTACATTGTTTTATTTTTGAATGCAAGGTTTTTTTGTACTGTACATATGTAAGTTCAACTTCTATGATAAAGAGAGTGCACTACGATATTAGGTGAATTGAAAACTACTATTTATTTTGGGTTTTTTTACATTGCAAATATTTGTAATAAAAATAAATATAAAGTGAGCACTGTACACTTTGTATTGTGTTGTAATTGAAATCAATATATTTGAAAATGTAGAAAACATCAAAAAATATTTAAATCAATGGTATGCTATTATTAACAGCGCAATTAATTGTTTTAATCGCTTGACAGTCCTACTACAAAGAGATTGATTTTAAGTGAGTTCAAGTATATGGCATTAAAATCAGAAATGGTTACAAGAGAAATCAATATAAACCCTTCCTAGGACTAAAACTCAACAAGATAGACTTGGTTCAAGATAAAATTCTTACCACATGGTCCCAGCAACAAAGGTGACCAGATTTCAGGTCAAGATCCCAACCTCAAATGGGATGGTTTCTTTTGTCTTCTCACATGGAAGAGCAAGAGATGAATAGGACGAGAGAACTTGGTGTGTCCCCCTCCCCCCCCTCACTTTTTATAGTTCAGTCACCCTTTGAAATCCATTTTCCTGAGGGTTACCCCTAGATAAACTTCATTTCCGCTCTGAGGTTGGAGTCAAGGAGTCTGGTGGTGAAGGAGCTGCTGGTGGCTGTCTGCTAAAATGCAGACATTTTTGTCCCTGCTCCCACCCCCCTTCCTTGCCAAAGAATGGTCACTTGATAGGTGATGGCCCATCACCTTTGATGACACCTGACCAGAGCTGTCAGCTCGTCCTTTGTCTTTGAGAAACAAGTTTAACCACACCCAGACTTATCTGGTAAACACACTTCAGTCATGATTTCAGCTTATGTTTAAACTTTACATATAATGTTGCTTCACACATTTCTCTGTGATATTATTGACCAGTGAGTTATTAGTTTTCAAATGATACTTCACAAGGCATATTTTGTATAACAGTGTATAGGGTGCAAATACAGGGGTGCATTCTGTCACACTCATCGCCACTGTAATCCCCATGAGGGGTTGGAAGACAAGACTCCCCCTTTGCAGAATCTTAGCACCCAGGCTCCAGCCCGAGCATTGACACCACAATTAAACAGCCCTTTAGCCCATGCCCTGAAAGCCAGAGTCAAGCTTTTTACATTGCAGTATAGACATACCCTGAAATTCCTTCTGCAGATTGTAACCCAGGAGTAGCTTTTCTGTGTGCACAGAGCCATGCTGGATAAGAGAGGAAGATGATTCTACATGTCCACATGAAAAAAAACAAATGGTTTAAGTAATAAAAACTGGAGACATCTCTTTTGCCCCAGCGAGCTTAGCCAGTCAGAACATGGGCTTAGTTTAGCTAATGAGGCCTGAGATAATAAAGCAAGAACCAAAGATTTTAAACCATTTTATTTATTTTTCACTCTAAACCAAGGAAGCTTCAAGAAACCAAGCTGTCTGGATGAGATGAACAGATGCTGCTGCTGGTTTTTTGGACATCTCTAAGATTTTTTCTACATATATTCATAGATTACAAAAACAGAAGAATCTGATTATTATCTGGAGTGTCATAGAAAAGGAAGAGTTTGTAAAAGTGGCACCAAGAAGAAAAATCATGATTCTGCAAGTCTATTTAGTTTTTTGGCTGCCATATTAAAGATCTGTTTGCAAGCACCAGAAATTCACCACCTTTCAACGGAGCGTGACCAGCTCTTCTGCTGAAGTTGGGTGAATGGCAACCGTCTCATCAAAGCTGGCCTTTGTTGCTCCCATTTTGACTGCTACAGCGAAACCTTGCAGCATTTCGTCGCATCCTAGGCCCTGCATGTGTAGTCCCACCACCTTCAAATAATAAGAAACTTAATTTATTAAAGATGAGCATGTCATGACAGTCATCACTGCACCCCAGCTAGAGAATCTTCATCACCCTGATCATTTATTGGCATAGAGGGAAAGCTACTGTTGACCCAGTTGACAGCCTTTCAAATAACAAATCTACATATGATTAGATGTTCAAAAACGTTAGTGAAGAGTTAAGGTTGCCCAGTGCTGTTTCCAGCCTGTGGAAATCAGCTTGCTTCAGAACGTGGAAAGTGGCTAATGTAAACCTCTGAAAACCAGGAAATACAAAAAGTTAAGGTCTCTGCCATCCCCCCAACACAACCATAACTCTGTGCCCCCACTGCTGGCAAAACCACTGGGAATAGGTCAGCATGGATATGGCAAAGGTTAAACTACCAGGAAGGTAGAGGATTCTCCATCTCTTGAAATGGTCAAATCAAGACTGGATGCCTGTCTCAAAGATACTTTAGTCAAACCCATATTAGGCCCAATACAGGTGTAACTGGATGAAATTCTATAGACTGTGTTATACATGAGGTCAGACTAGACGGGCATAATGGACCCCTTCAACCTTAAATTCTATAAGTAGATAGGAGGAAGGACTAAAACCGTGCCATTGTTTGTGTTGTGTTCTATAGATCTGAATTCTAGCAAATCTGCATACCCTTCCAAGGTATGTTCACTGTGTTAGTTGTAACTGTACTGAATGGTGGAGGGATTAGCTGGAGCTGCTTGGCAAAGCTGACTGATATGATTAGAAGCGTGTGTACCTTGAAGGATCAAAGATAATTTTGCCACTCAATTTTGTAGGTTATGTCAGCAGAAATGCACTAGAGAAAGTTACTTACCTTTGTAACTGAAGCTCCCAGCCAGAGAGGCTAGCCCCCGGTCCCTCCCCTGCTGTCCCCCCTCCCCTGAAGCCACGCCACGCCACGGGCAGCACTGTGGCCCGCCACTTCTGCAGGGCAGTGCAGTGGTGTGGCTGGCTCCACCTGGGCAACGGGGCTGCGAGCTCCTGCTGCTCTGAGCGGCACGGTAAGGGGCTGGAGAGGGGGGGGGGGTTGGATAGGGGATGGTGTCCTGGGAGGGCAGTTAGGGACGGGGGTGTCCCGGGAGGGGGTGGTCAGGGGACAAGGAGCGGGGGGGGGGGGGGAGGGTGGGAGGGGGCGGGAGTTTTGAGGGGGGCAGTTGGGGACGGGAAGTGGGAGGAGGTGGATGGGGGCAGGGAGCAGGCTGTTTGGGGAGGCACAACCTTCCCTACCCGGCCCTCCATACAGTTTTGCAACTCCAATGTGGCCCTGGGGTCAAAAAGTTTGCCCACCCCTGTTCTAGATGTATAGTCCCTACCTGTATTCCATTGTGAGTGCACATTAACTCCATGTGTCTGGATTGAGAGAATTCTTGAAAGCACCATCCACTGGTCTGTGCATGTGCCTCCAACCAAGGAGATAAAGGGCAGAGCAGATCATTTGCTTTTCCTGACGCAAACAGGAAAATAACCGAAGCAGCGGGGAAGGAGGGTGGATAGTGGAATACAAATAGGGGCCACACATCTTGAAGGACCTCCAATTACAAAGGTTAAGTAACTGTTTCGTCTTCTTTGAGCACTGGTACCTATGTAAATTCCACTGTGGGTCACTGACAAGCAGTACTCAAGGAGGAGGAGGTTAAGGGGATGCAGGCAGCGGAGCCATTTGAAGGACCACCGTCCCAAAGGATGTGTCAGCACAGGAGTCCTGAACTGAAGCATGATGTCTTGAAAATGCATGGACAGAACGCCACGTAACTGTTCTGCAAATGTCCAGTAGAGGTACTTCTTGGCGTGATGGCACTGATGTTGGTTGTGCACTTGTAGAATAAGCGTGAGAGGAAGTCATATTAGATAACTTGTAGCAGTGTAAGATCCAGGCCAATATCCATTTAAAGATGCTCTGAGAGGATATAGTTTGACCTCAAACTCTTTTCACTCAGCAATAAGCAATCTGGGAGATTTTCTGGTTGGTTTTGGTTTTGTGGATAAAAGGCTAGGGCTCGATGCACATCAAGAAAATGAAGTCTCCTCTTTTCTTCAGATGTGTGTGGTTTTGGGGGAAAAACACAGATAAATGAATTGACTGGTCCAAGTGAAATGTTGAAATTATGTTGGAGGTGAATTTAGGGTGTAAATGCAATGAAACCTGACTCTATGGAATATGGTGTAAGGTGGATATGCCAGCAGCTCTCTGAGCTCACACACCATTCTGGCTGAGGTGATGGCCACCAGGAATGCAACCTTCAAGGACAGGAGAGACACGAAACATGTAGATAGTGGTTTGAAGGGAGGCTTAGTGAGCACCGAAGAACAAGGTTTAAGTCCTGTTAGGTCGTAGGTTTCCTTACTGGTGGAAAGGTTCTGATTAGGCCCTTCCAGAATCTGGTAGTCAGTGGGTGAACAAAGACTGAGTAACCATTTGAAGCTGAGTGGTACACACTGTTTGCTGCCAGGTGGACCCATCCAGACCTGATGGAAAAATCTGTGGATTTTGAATGAAAGATGATAGTCCAGAATAATAGGAATACCTTAACCTTAATGGCTGCAGGTAAGTTTTTGTTGAGCCCAGAGAGAGAAACGCTTCCATTTGGTTGTGTAGCATTTTCTAGCAGAATCTTTTCTATCATTAGTAAAAACGCTTTGCACAGCTTCAGAACAAGAACTGTTCATTCATGTCAAGATATGTATCCCATAATACCCTGAAAAGCTGACGTAATCTTTGGTACTAGAAAATCCAAAACCTCTCAAATCCAAAACATTTTAATTCTATGTCTTGGTACAGGGTGGCAGGTGCCTTCATGGGCAACTAGTTTGGAATGTAGTATCCAAATTAGAGAGAAGGAAAGGTACCCTGGTACTGGAAAAACAAGGTAAAAAGCTGATTGGATGACTTGTGCACTTTCAATTTTGTTATAAATATAGGTAGAGGGTTGGGTATTGGGGGGGGGGGGTATTTCAAAACACACTTTCTGTGTAAGGGGCACTGCATGTTGCAAGAAAACAGTTTCCCAGAAGGAGTGGTATGTATATCTCCTTTTCATATTGTACTATTTTGTCTTTAGACAATAAATTGGTTAAGCTTGGTTATCTGGTCTCAAGCATTTTTAATACAGAATTGCAAGTGTAATCAAAATCAACTGGCAGAGTAGTTGGGGTGCTCTGGCAGATCTGTGGGGTGCAAGGAGTTGGAGTGCACTGCCCTGACAGAGCTGTGGGGTGCCATGCCTCCCTCACCTGAGTGCCAAACCACTCTTGCCTCTCCATCCCACACCATTTATCCCTTTTCCCATAATCTCCCCTCCCCTCACTGCAGCCTCACGTCCCTCTCTCCTCATTTCTCCACTCCTCCACCCCTAATATCCCTCCGGACACATTCACATGTCTAACCCGCCCCCGGCCCCCACCAAAGACTGATTAGATCCCCTTCCTGCCCCCAAATAAAATTGCCACCCAGGCCTCAAATTGTAGTAACCTTCAGCCACTTAATCCAAATGTCCTTTTGTTTTAGGTGAGGGGTGGTGATGACTTGGTCCTTAGTTATGTTAACTGAAGGGTGAGTTCACAGCCATCAAGAGGGTCTGTGAACCATCCAGTCATTAGTATCTTTCAGTTTAACACTACAAGACAGAAGGAGGAAATCAATTTTGGGGGCTAGCCAGTAACTCAAGAAAACCAGTGGCCAAATAATCCCAAATGTGGATCAACACCACTATATCCCCACCCCATGAGGCACATAACATTTCAAAGCAATCAGTTCACCATTCGGATTTTACAGCACTTAGAAAAGTCGACCTTTAAAGCATATAGAATGGAGGGAATGGAAACGCTCTAGCCGTTTTTCTGTATTGGTGCATGTCTAGTGTAAAAATGTCCATTTTCTTAAACATCATTCCCAATTTTGGTCCCCCAAAAACGTAGTGAGTGCCATGCACTACCTTGGGTAAAACTTGAGAGAAACTATTTTGACCCATAGCCCACCAAAAGTTTGATATCTAGAGCCCTGCACAGATACACAAATGTGTATCTGCATCCAATCTGCAAAAATTATCTGCAGATAGCCACGTCTGCAGATATCCTCGGATTTGCAGGGCTCTACACTGGGGGCTGGACTGAGGCTCTGAGGCACACCCCCCCACACCCGCCGGATCCCGGTCGGGAAGAGACGTGCCTGCAGCTGTGGGGAGCCATCGCGGACCCTCCACCTGCTGTAGGCATGGGGCCTGAGCAGTCCCCCGCCCAGGGCAGGTGGAGAGACCCAGGCTCCCCACAGCTGCCAGTGCGGCTCTCCCTGTCCCGGCTTCATCCAGGGAGTGGGGAGGCTCGGAGCCACAGCCCGGCCACGATAAGAGCCAGGCAGGCAGCTGTGCAGAGCCGCAACGGACCGTCCACCTGCCTTAGTCACGCCGCGGTTCCTCACAGCTGTCCGCCCGCTCTTACCATCAGAGCCCTGCGTGGATACAAAATTTGTATCCCAATCCACCCTGGCATCCGCAGAAATGGTCCACAGATCTCCATGAATTTGCAGGGCTCTACTGATCTCTAACTTTGAGCAAAAAAATTCCACTTGACAACTTTTAAGTGGCTATTTTTGGGGAGGGGTGTTTATTCCTCTGGAACCCCTTGCTCATATGATTCCGAATTTGGGTCACTAAGCCTACCCTGCACTGTTCCGAGGCACTCCAAATTTCAAATCCACCCACGCACATCGACTTTAGGGGACTTAGAAAGCTCACTCTTTAAACAGATGTCACGACGTAACCTTAAACGGTGGTGCGCCCATGCCACTATAATATTCGTATCATACATGGAACTTGCAACAACCTCTATAATGAGGCTGCTTAAAACTTTCCATTACAGAAGATTCTTTTGACCTCTTGTTAAAGTTGTACATAATCAAATTTGTTTTTACCTTTCTCCTTAAAAAAAACTAGGAAATGACCTATAAAAAAACCTGTTAGAGGAATATTATTTAGGTTGCGAAGTCAAGCACTTGAAAGTTAGCAAATGCCAAATCCCCTTTGACACATGCATTACAATAGTCTTTAATTTCATTATCACAAGCTATTTTTTCCACATTACACCTGCTTCATTCAGTTCCAAAGTTGGGCCGAATTAAGGTCATTGAGTCACAGGGTCTGGTCTATGCCCCAGCCTGTAAGTACTCTCCTAGGAGCGATCCTTTAAAGTGTGCTGGGTTTCAAGGACCCACACAATTCCACCGGGGCAGGACCATGGCCACCAAGACTGGGCCTTCAGTACCAGCTAACCTTCTCTCTCTTTCTCTCTGTGGCTCCCTGCAGTGAATCCAACCAAGCTAGATTGCTGTAGGCTTGTACTGTAGCCCTTCAGGGCAGAATGCTGTCAGTGAGTATTCACAGCAATACAGGCAGCCTTTTCCAAAACAACCACCATTTATTAGTCACCTGGCATACAGAACCTGAATGTCCTCAGGTTAGCAAAGTGAGACAGAAGTTAAGCCATAATCCACCCAGGTCGAATCAGTGCCCATCCTCAGCCAGCCATGCTGTGATGGACTCCATCTCTTGCTCCCTTTCTTCCCTTGTCTCCCTGGTTTGGACTCGAGTTCCTCCCCCGCCCCCCCAAAAAAACCCCAACCACAACAAAAATACACCCCTGCTGGCAGTCATATGACACTTTGTTCTCCAGTTCAGTTCTCAAGTCCTACCTGGTGTTTCCTGCTGTTAGCTGAGTGCTCAGTCACTGGCTATTGATTTGGGTTGGTTTGAGCCAGTTCTTTAATGAGTGTATTCATTCCCTCCAGACAGCAAGGTGACACACACACACTTCCTACCCTGATCCAGGAGCAGTTGTTAACCCTTCTGCACCCACTGGATAGCAATGCAACATTCAGATGGAAACAGGCATGCCAGGATTCATACAAATATTACAGAAAATTTTCCACTTTTCACAGTTTGACTTTGCAATTTGAATAATGTTTTTAACGTATGTTTGTATGTAATATTTAATGTAAAGTATTCTTTTTAGAAAGGCAATTTATGTCTATGAACAAAAACACTGTAATGGAAGAGCTGGAATTAAATATGCTACGTCAGTTATTTTACCTTTAGCTAAACAGACTTGGATAACAGCAGAATACAGGCTGCTGCATTATCTGGAACATTTTAGCTATCCGTTCTTGTTTCATTTTGCTCACCTTCTCTTCTTTGCCAGCACAAACCAGTTTCATGACACACTTAGTTTTCCTTTGAGTTACAGCGTGATACATGGGGGTGAAAGAGGTGGTGTAGATCTTCACATTCTCTTTTCCATATGTAGAAATGGCTTCCTCTGAAACACACAAAAGAGACATTTGACTCCACAAAACAAAAAACTGTTACATGGGCTGCAGGGACTAAGGGCTAGTCTACACTACTGCGCTACCTCAACACAGTGGCCAATAGTAGCTGTGGAGTCGGCACTGGGGGCGGGGGCAGCACGCGGAGACCCTCTGCCCCCATCAGCGGCCGCAGGGACATGCCGGCGGCTTCCAGTAGCAGCGCAGAGCCAGGGCAGGCAGTGAGCCTGCCTTAGCCCCGCTGCACCACCAGACTTTCAGTGCCTAAAATCTCCCAGTTTGGCTTCAGTAGCCTCCGGGAGATCGAGCACGATTCTGGGAGACTCCTGGTGAAACCAGAAGGGTTGGCAACCCTACCACCTTCAAAATGGCTGTCATAACCTTTCGCTATAAATGGGACTGAAGCACCAGATGGCTTCAGTTGGTGGCCATTTTGAGAAGGAAGGCTCTCTCTGTTCTCAATGGGACTGAGTGTGTCTGCCTGCTCATAGCCTAGACTCCAGGCCCACCCTCTCTCCTGAAGGCAGCTGCAGCATCAGTCTCACTGAGAACAATGGGAGATGGTGGCCTACTTGAAAACGGTTAGTTCTTCATGACAGTTAAGCTTTCAATTATGAAAAACAGCAAAAACTGACCTTTAATCCTAAATATATTCAAAAACTACCCACTGCGTCAGATCTACTCAGATAAACCAGAATTGAGGGAGAAACAGGGAGATTCCAGAGGCAGGGGAATGTGCGAGTGGTGAAAGGTTGCATGTGTGAAGGGTTATGCATGTAGGTGCAGGGGAAATCTGGGGAGCTGTCCAGAAGAACACAGGAGGTCGGGGGAACTGCAATATACAATCCACCTCCTTTGCACAGCTCTGGCAAAATAAAGGAGCTGTAAACCCAGTTTATCTGGCCTGTAAATCTGGCTGATTTGTGCTGTTCTTGAGTAGGAAAAAGGGTACCGGTGAACCTAGCTATTTAAGGTAAAAAAATTTAAAAGTGATTTAAGACTGATACTTCATCCTTTCATACCATTAGAAATATCCCAGAGTAACATTCCTGTGAACTGTTGACGTATGACATTTTTCATTTAAGAGTCCAAACAGGGAAATTCCCAGACAAAAAACTACAATGAGATGCAGTTACAGCAGAGAGTACATCTGGATAATTTAGGGTAAACTACTTTACCAGAGATATTCACCCTAAGCACCCCTGTATTCACACGTTACACACTACTGCAAAATGTTGCTGTACAACATATACCTTGTAAGGTATCATATGAAAACTAACAGCACTCTGGTCATTAATATCATTGTAAAATGCATGTGTTAACTTTATATCTGAAGCTATGAATTCCCCCTGTGTAATGTTACTAGAACAGGTTTAAGAAGACAGCCTGGCCTAGGCAAAGATGATAAACAGATCTGCCCTAGACAAAGGAATGTGGTTTACCTCAGTTTACATAGTAGGCCTTGGCTACACTTGAGAGTTACAGCGCAATAAAGCCGCCCCCAGTGCTATACCTCACTCCCCGTACACACTGGCAAGGCACGTACAGCGCTGTATCTCCGTGGCTACAGCGCTGCAGGTACTCCACCTCACCAAGAGGTGGTGCGGAGCTGGTGCGGAGTGGCTGAGACGCTGGTGCTCCAGCGTAAACGGGGAGTAACCTTATTACGCAGTGATTGACCTCCGGAAACTCCCCATCATCCTTTTAAGTGAAGCTTCCTCTCTTGTTCCTCTCTTTGTTTTGTTGTGAACTCCGGATGCTCCGGGAGCTGCTTATCAAAAAAACAAACACAGCTACTGTTTGCTGTGAATGAGTAGAAGCAGGCGGGGGGGCTCCCTTGGGAACGCCCACAGCTAATGTTTGCTTGAAGAGAGAGGCGGCGTGGGGGGGTGGGGGGGGAGGGTCCGTTCGGTGAGCAGCTGCTTATCTAGTCTGTGATTAAAAAACAAACAGCTGCTGTTTGCTTTCAATGAGTGAGAGAGGGGTGGAGAAGGGAGTGGGGTCAGAACTTGCAAGGCAGGGTGCTGACACAGTGTCCGCACTCCAAAAAACCCACTCTCTCTCCCCCACGCTCCCTGTCACACTCCACCCCACCCCCCATTTGAAAAGCACATTGCAGCCACTGAACGCTGGGATAGCTGTAGGGTTACTATACGTCCGGATTTTCCCAGACATGTCCGGCTTTTTGGGCCTCAAATCCCCGTCCGGGGGGAAATCCCAAAAAGCCGAACATGTCCGGGAAAATCGGGACATGCGGGGCCGGTCCGGCGGTGCTGAGTCGGGGGCGCTGAGCCGGGGGCCGGGCCGGGGGTACTCGGCCAGGGGCTGGCACCCCAGGGCCCGAGCCAAGCCAGGCTGGAGACGCCGGGGGGCCCAGACTGGGCCGCGTCTCCTCCCCCCACCCCACCCCCACTTACCTGCTGCCTGCTTCAGGCTTCCCGCGAATCAAATGTTCGCAGGAAGCAGGGGAGGGTGCGGAGTTGGGGCGGGGACTGTGGGGAAGGGGTGGAGTTGGGGCGGGGGCGTGAGCGGGGCTGGGGGCGGGGCCGGGGCCCCGTGGAGTGTCCTCTTTTTGGAAACTCAAAATATGGTAACCCTAGATAGCTGCCCATAATGCACCGCTCCCAATGCCGCTGCAAATGCTGCAAATGTGGCCACGCCAGTGCGCTGGCAGCTGTCGGTGTGGACAGACTGCAGCACTTTCCCTACTCAGCTGTACGAAGGCGGGTTTACCTCACGGCGCTGTACAGCTGCAAGTGTAGCCATACCCTTAGCTGTAAACAAAGCTATCAAGCAGACCAGCAGGGGTTATCTTCAGCCTGAACTCAAGCGACAGAGAATTATCAGAGCTCCATGAACAGTCCCCAGGAGGCCTTCCTAACTCTGAGAACAAAGACAATTCTTTGGGAATACAAAGAATAGAGAGAGACTCCTTAGGTGAAAGATCCAATTGAACACATGGGAAACCAACATCTTGTACTTCTGTGGAAGGTCGTCCTGACTGAGAGACAGTCAGGGGTGAAAGCAGTTTAAAGGACTTACCGGTACGCCGGAGTCCTGAGCAGGGTGTGGCCTCAACAGGAAGAGGCGTGGCCTCAACTAGAAGAGGCGGGGCCTTTCAAGATCTGTAGCTGGGAGCCCCAGGGCCTTTAAATCACCCTGGAGCTACCAGCTGCAGAGGCGGCTGGGAGCCCCGGGGCTCAGGGGTGAATTAAAGGGCCCGGGGCTCCGGCCACCGCGGAGCTCCAGGCCCTTTAAATCACCGCGGGAGCCCTGCCACCGCTACCCGGGGCGGCAGGGCTCGGGCTAGGGCTGGGGTAGCGGCTGCCGGAGCTCCGCCGGTGCTTTAAAGGGCCTGGGGCTCCCCACAGCGGCTGGAGCCCTGGGCCCTTTAAATCACCGCCGGTCCGGTCTGGCACAGCGTACCAGCTCTTGCCGCTACACCGTACTGGACCGTACCAGCTAACTTTCACCTCTGGAGACAGTCAGCCATGCTGGACCAAGAGTAATGGGTGAGTGAAACCATCTTAAACAGAGACTGTGCCTTGCTAGATAAGTTTTAGACTTTTAGATGTATATTTCATTTTCATTTGCTTGCAACTATCTCTACCTTTATTTCTTTTACTTGGCATCACATAACTTACATCCTGTTGTTAATTAAGTTGTTTTATTTTAATCTAAACCAACCCAGTGCTGTGTCTGAAGTAATTGTTAACTCCAGCTATTGTGGCAAGCTGCTGGGTACTGTCTCTTTGAAGGAGCAAACAAACCTTATTATTTATCAGAGTGGTTCAGGAGAGGGCTGGAGATATCAAGGCAGATGGTTCTGGGGAAACTTGGGACTGAAAGTGTCCTGACGTCACCTTGCCAGGTATAACTACAGCTGGTGGAAACCAGGGTGAGGCTGTTGCGTTGCGGCAGGCGGCTGGGGTCAGAAGTGTTGGACCAAGGCTGCACAGCACACAGACACTCAGGGTACCCTGTATGTTTGTCTGCTGACTGTTTGTGTCCAGGCTACAAGCCACATTAGGAGAGCATTTAAGGCACCACCCATGGTTACAGTGCAGGAGGTGACAACGCCTTACTGGTCCAGACTGCAATCCAAAATGTGACCATAACTATCCCAAAACCAAGCAGTCTGAACGCAGGAAGTCACAGTTAAAGTTACAAATAAACAAAACCAACCACGTTAAGGTAAGAAATGTAGTTAAGGACACCCAAACAACTATAACCCTGCTCTGTCAGACTCATCCAGCATCCCATGTGATTAAAACTCACTGAAATGTTGTGCACAGGCTACTTCTGAAGATTTTTTTTAAGTGGATTAATAGTCTTGTCCCCCATAACTTAAAAGTTTTTCTTTCAGCAGAAACCTTAACTCTGCCCTGTAGTGACATCATGCAAAAGCCATTCAGCTATGAGTAAGGCACTTTAGTGTTTGTGGACCTAGATGAAATAAAACCGATTTTGAAAGAATATTAGATTTTGCAACTTTCCCACCCCACCCAGATGGTGTTATTACCGGGTAGACTTAAGGTCGTTTGGGTGCCCTAACTATATTTTAATACCTAACATTAAACTTAAAAGGAAATTCAAACAGGCTTATCAATGAATCTCCTGGTTTGGGGATAGGTACACTGTAGTTTATCTTACATTACTGATAGGCACTTTCAATGTGTTTTTTGTTTGGAAATATAAGTTATAAGTCAGCCTGACTGATATTAGGTAAGGACACATGAACCCCAACTGTTTAATAACAGTTCCTTCCCAAGGGAAGTAGTAATAAATACACATCTCTTACATTGGGCTTAGCATGTTCAAAGCACTTTACAAACATTAACTGAATAACAGGGTGGATAAAAATCAAAGATTGAAATGATTAAAAAATTTCAAAAAAGTTGAATTTAAATCAGATTTTTTTAAAAACTGAATACAGGTTTGTTTTTAAATAAACCTATTGAAAATTAAATTTGAAATGATATCATGTATTAAGGCCTAAACTTTTTTTCATAGATTATAATATTAAGCAGTACATGTTTGCTGCCATGTTTTAAAGGAAGTCAAAGCACTGTACTGATGAACATCACTAGCTAAAGCACCTGGAACCAAAGTTTGTTGGTGTGCTAACCCATCTTTTGATAGCAGTAACTCCTTCTGCAGGTTCACAGAAAATATTTTCTTCTTTCAATTTACTCAACTAGTTCAATTGATGACTAGTTCAGTCAAAGTTAAGAAACCAACTGGAAGTTGAAAAGAAGGAAAGCTTGTTTTCCCCTTCCAATCTATGAATATAAACTAAGTGTGAGGGGATGAGATCGATTAGTTCAAAAATGATGAAAGACATGGTGACCAGAATCAATCAGTTCAATCAATCAACTACAGACAATACTTTTTGTTTAATAAATCAGTTAAGTTTTAAATGCAAAATATGTTCAGATAAACTCCCTCCCCCCACTTATGTATCCAGCACATTTAAGGTAGTTTTGTATAATAAAATTAAAATACTGTTTTTGTACATTTTAATTGAATTTCCACACAAATACAGTTTGACACAAATTACAAGTAAAAAATTAATCTAGTAAAAAGTTAAGCTCTATTGTTTAATTAAATATGTACAGATCTAGCATATTGTCCTGGTTAGCAAAAAGCAGCACCAAATTGGTCCAGTGAAGGCAATGGGAAGATTCAATGGGAGTTGGGTTAGGCCCATAGTTAAACATAAATCCAGACTAAAACTCCTGCATCACCACATGCCTCCATCCCTGACTTTCAGGTCCTACCTGCAGAGCTGAATATAGTCTCACATCCATTCTAGTCTTGGCCTCTGCTGAAACTGCCATAAGTGTCAGTGCCAGACTGCGATGGGGCATTAAGTGATGCACATGTCCACTAGCTCAGTTGAGGCCATGTACTTGTTCCAGGGGGCCACACAGCCTTTCAAAAAGGAAGTGACTTATGCTCACTAGACACATAGCCTCGATATGAACATGGTACTTACAGGTGAGAGGCACCATATCCTGTTACTGTCCTCCCCCATAAACTGAATTTTAAGACAACATGATTCAGTCAATTGTCATGGCTATCATTACTGAAACACAGAACATGAATAAGGAGACACCAAAGCAGTGTTTTCACTGGGACCCTACCTTCCGTGAGTCCCACCGTTCCGATTGGCGGGTGGCTGAAGACCACGGTAGGAATGTTGCTGTAGTCGAGTTTGGAATCCTGCTTGCCTTCAAACAGTCTATGCGCCAGTTTCCTTCCAGCTGCTATTGCAACTGTAAGTATGGAAATAGGAATTCATGCTTACACCATCCAACACAGGCTAACAGTCAGATATCCTGCAGCTAATAGTGGCCTGTATTGGATGCTTTAGAGCAGGATCCAACCTTATATTTATGGACTGTAGAGGACAAAAACACCAGAAGGTTGCAACTGATGGGTAACATTTTCAAAATCACTTGTCACTTAGGGGCCTAAGCCTCACTGAAAGCCATTTAATGACTTGTCACAACTTTCAGTGAGATTTTGGCTGCTAAGCAGGTAATTCACTTTTGAAAATGCCTGGGCTACTCTTAAATGATACCTGCAGAGCTACACTGGTTAATGGGCATGGATGACGTTTTACCAACATAGCTGTGCTGCTATAAGCCCTAGTGTACAGGAAGTTATACTAGCATAACTGTTTATGGCAATATAGCTTATGCTGGTTTGGGGACACAGCAACTATCCGGAAATAACTGAGCCCACACACGTAGGATTTTGCCAATATAGCTATAGCAGGAAAAACCCTCCTAGTGTAGACAAGGCCACAGGTGCTTTTGAAAATTTCCCCCTTAAACTCTGCAAATCCAGGGTTCATCTTATCCAGGGCTGAGAGGCTCAATGTTTGAACCAGTGTGCCTCTGTGAAAAGAGTTGTTTTTCTGCTTTGGAACTTTGCCATAGGAAGTCATTGTGGGAGTCATCAGCGTACGGATCGTGTTCCTCTTTGTGATGTGTGGGGCAGTAGCTAGTATTACACCCACTTGGCACAAATACAACTGTGAACAAGCAAGGCCAGGGTGCGGCTTCATCACTACTTTCAATAATTCCTTTCCCAATTGCTCTGCAAATTTCTATATCCAGCACCTACATCTTTTGGGTTTTATGCTTGACAACAAATGGAGTTTTCCCAGCACTCAGATACTATCAGCACCCGAATAAGGACGCCACCCTGAATCATGGGAAACTGTATTTGAGTGGTCCCCATTTTATATGGGCTCTGACCTGTTTTCTTTCCATACATGCTGCTCTCCTCTTCCCCATATCCCACTCCATGTAGCAGTGACTACAGGTAGTCTACATCAACTTTCGAAGGGGTAGCCGTGTTAGTCTGGATCTGTAAAAGCAGCAAAAAGTCCTGTGGCACCTTATAGACTAACAGATGTATTGGAGATGCATCCGAAGAAGTGGGTATTCACCCATGAAAGCTCATGCTCCAATACATCTGTTAGTCTATAAGGTGCCACAGGACTCTTTGCTGCTTTTACATCAACTCTGTGCACACACATCCTTACCACTTTGCACACACCTGCAGCTAGCTCTGGGCAAGTGATATTTCCTCTCCCAGGAGCTATCAGCTCCCTCCACTGACAGCTGGAGGGGCAGAGTGGAGAGGAGACACAAACCTTGCACCACCGAGGCCTTGAGTGGAGAGAGAGGCAGCATGAGGGACTGTGCAGAAATAACTTGTGTAGGAGCAAAGGGAAGATCAGTCAGCCAAAAAAAATATGATGTATGTTTGCGAGTTAAGCTATCTTAATGCACAAACATTACATTCAACATGACATTAATAAGTGTGAAGGCCGGATAATAAGGACACCAGATGGAGAGGGCAGCCTGTTGAACCATGCCACATTACACACACACTGCCAAAATATCTTATGCAGATGATACAGGACAAGGGCCTTTGGTGTCTTATCTGGTCCTAAAACAGTCAATGTGCTGCATGCACGAGCTGACACGCACCTTGACCACCTCTGCCAGCTGGTATGTCAGGTGGATGGCAAAAGTCACACAGTGTAGAGGAATTATAGCACCCAGCCTCTGAAAATGTTGGAAGGAGTTGAGCAGCAGGGGCAAGAAGAATGGATTCTTCCTCACCCACCCACACACTTTAAGCAGGAGGAAGGAGAGGAGTTTCGATTGTTTTTAAATGGGGTTGAAAGTGTCACTGCAATTAATCTGCTTGTTTCTCTTTGCCACCATTAGGCTCTCTGGGGACTTGTGCTCCTAAGTCACATAGGCAGTTTTGAAAACCCCACTAACTTTTGGCTCCTATTTTTGAAAATGTTGCCCCTAGTGGCTAAATGTAGGTAAGTGAGTATCACAGGTATGATGCGTGCGTCCGATGAAGTGGGCTGTAGCCCACGAAAGCTTATGCTCAAATAAATGTGTTAGTCTCTAAGATGCCACAAGTACTCCTGTTCTTTTTGCAGATACAGACAACACGGCTGCTACTCTGAAACCTATCACGGGTATGGGATCCCCTAGGTGGCAGTACAGCGAAATGCAATATAGGCCTATTACCTGGGGTCAGGAGTGCTTTTCCACATACATCCCCGACAGCGTAGATCCCTTTCCTGCTGGTGTTCTGGAACTCATCGACTACAATGTGACCTTGAGCATCTAACTTAAGACCCTAGTATTGGAAACAGCAAATACGTTAATATACACACTAGACATTATGGGGGGGAAATGTCAGACTCAAGGAACATTTCACAGTATCATACCCTGTTCAAAGTGACATTTACATTCCTACGAAATATGAAGCCTAACTCTGCAATATGAAGTTTAAAAATAAACCTAGGAAAAAGTTTCACATATTTACCTTAATTTTTCACATAGTTTCAAAAGGCCCAACCAGTGAAAACAGTGGTGCTAAGAACAGTTTGGTCTCCCACCCTCTGCAGCGGTTACATCATTTTCAACTCCAGCCCAGGAGAACAATGTTTCAAGGACGAGAGTTATTTTATAATGCAGTGTCATCATTCATAGATGATTTGGCTATCAAAGGCACTGAGTTACCCTTGCCCTAATTTATCTATAAGGTCTCCAGTCAGTGCTGGAAGATGCAATTAAAAACTTCATCATACTTAAATATTTGTGGGTTTGTTTTCATACTACCCTCTTTAGCCCAGGGCTTTTCAAGTGTAGATATTATATGGGATTATATTATAACCTTGGCTGTGGTCCTGCCATAAGCTCCATGCAGATACAGGGGTCTGTTCCTGCAGAGGTAGGTCATGGAAGAACTGGGGCCACATATGCAAGGAGTTAATACAATGTGCATTTTCATAATTACTAGGATATAAAGTCTTTCCATCTCACCAGTTTGTCTAGATTAAGCCCCTCAGTGTTTGGATTTCGTCCAATGGCCCACAGCAGACAGTCAACATCCAGGATTTTGCTAACTGTGGGTTTGTGACCAGGTGCAGAGGATATCACCGTTACCTCCAACAATCCAAGAGGAGATTTTGTAACTGATTTGACCTATTGGTAACCACAAATACAGATTAAGATTAAAAGAGGAACCTTTGGGGTGAGTCACTGTCACCAAAACCAGCTTAAAGTAAACATGAAAGATCAAACCCAGCTATTTATAACTGGAGCACACGCCAAATGCAATGCCAATAATTAAAAAAATTATTTGTGCTTTTGCAACAAAATTTAAAGAGAGACTTGTAGGCAATGTTCCAAATTGCACATGGTAACAGACTTTGAGCTGAGTATGAGGTGTTTGTTGGCCATGCTTACAGGATGGGGGACTAGCCTGAGAATCAGTGACTCGGAAAAAGATTTGGGGGTTGTCATGGATAATCAGCTGAACATGAACTGCCAGTGTGACACTGTGGCAAAGACAGCTAATGTGATCCTTGGATGCATAAACTGGAGAATCTCAAGTAAAAGAAGAGAGGTTACATTACCTCTATTTGGCATTGATTCAACTGCTGCTGGAATACTATGTCCAGTTCTGGTGTCCATAATTCAAGAAGGATGTTACATTGGAGAGGGATCAGAGAAGATCCACAAGAACGATTAGAGGATTAAAAAACATGCCTTTTGGTGATTGAGCTCCCGGAGCTCAGTCTATTTAGCTAACAAAAGAGATGGTTAGGGATGACTTGGTTACAGTCTGTAAATACCTACATGGGGAACAAATATTTAATAATGGGCTCTTCAGTCTAGCAGAGAAAGGTATAAACACGATCCAATGACTGGAAGTTGAAGCTACACAAAATCAGACTAGAAATACAGCATAACTTTTTAACAGTGAGAGTATTTAGCCACTGGAACAATTTACCAATGGTTGTGACAGATTCTCCATCAGTGGCTATTTTTAAAATCAAGATTGGATTGTTTTTTCAAAAGATCTGCTCTAGGAGTTTGGCGGAAGTTCTATGACCTGTGATATACCAGAGGTCAGACTAGATGATCCCAATGGTCCCTTCTGGCCTTGGGATCTATGATTTACCATAGCGTGTAGAGCCCATCTTGGACTAGAACCCCACTTTGGTAGGCACTGTATGAACAGAACAAAAAGACACTCCCCACACCAGGCAATTTACAGTCGAAGGTGCTCAGGACCATGGAACAGCAAGTCTATGGTGACATGGCTTTCCTTCAGTGGGCCAAGAGCCAGAGCCAAGATGGTCTCTGCATAGCTATGTCTGCACCCCCTGAGAAGGCAGCCGTATTAGATGCGTCCAATCTGTTTTAGAGTCATTCAGGAATTTGTCAAGGAGCTGATAGCCAGTGCCAAGGGAGAGTTATACCTGCCTGGTGAGTAAGGCCAGGTAGCCTGCAACCATCACCTGTGAGGTTGCAGAGAAGTAGGCCTCCCTGCCAAGCAGTCTAACCCCTACACATCTCCCTCCTGGGGCTCAGATCATGACTAAAGCTATGATTTTTTCACCAAGGTCACGGACGTGACAGAATCTGTGACTTCCAGCGACCTCCGTGAATTCAGCCCGGTCAGCCAGGAGCTGCAGGGTTCTGTGGTTGGGGGTCCTCCAGAGTTTACAGCCGCCATGGGTGGCGGGGCCGCAGCTCCAGGCCACCACGGGCAGTGGGGGACCCGGGAAGTCTGAGCCACCTTGGGTGGCAGGTCCCCAGATTTCTGAGCCACTGCGGGCATCACCACCTTCAAAGCTCCCAGCTGCCGCAGGTGGCAGAAGTACACCGGAGCTCCGAGCCCTCACAGGCGTTGGGAGCCCCCAGAGCTGGGAGCAGCCCCCGCAGCTGCCCAACCTCTGCAGGTGGTATGGGGACCCCACAGCTGGGCTCCCCATTTTGTCAGCGATATTTTTAGTAAAAGTCAGGGACAGGTCACAGGCTTCTGTGAATTTTTCTTTATTGCCCGTGACTTGTGACTTTTACTAAAAACATCCATGACAAAATCTTAGCCTTAATCCTGGTGCACCTAGATGTTTCAATTTCTCATTGACTTCTGGAACAAGGTAAGCAGGGGTGAGGGAGAGCTGAAGTGAAGACACATTCTTCTGAATGTGAAAGGAAAGCCCTTCTGAAGGGCTCAGTAGCATCCACCCGTACTCCTACATACTGGTCCGTGACTGGTTCCAGGGAACCCTCGGCTGCTGTGGTCAGTCTCCACAGTTGTGGGGGTTTGAGAGTACGTGGAACTTCTCCTGCACTGCTGCCAGCATGACAGAGGGTCTCTTACCCTGCACAGGAGATCCTTGAAGGTCAAGAGGGCACAGGGGTGCTTTGAGTCACCACTTGGTCTGGTGAGAGGGAGCAGGAGGAAGAGGACACATGATAGGGCCAGGAGGATCATCATATGGTGGCTTATTTAGACCTCCTCTCCATCTCACAACCTGGTTCTTCTCCAAGGCAACCTAGGGCCTGGTCTGGTTTGTCATGCTGAGATTGGGAGCCCACACTGCCCAAGAGGGGACAATTCCATAGAGGCCCAGAGAGCCACCTGGTATCTGCAGAAGGTGACTCCAGGGTGGCTCTCCCCCACACCACTGGAGGAGATGACAACCCCAAAGCCTGTGTCTCTGGTGTCTTGGGGTGCTGAGGATAGATCCCAATTTTGGCTCCAAGACAACTCAAGGAGGAGAGAAGCTCTAATGTTTGGCCCTGAGACAGGAAAGCAATGCCTGGGAACAGCACACTGCCAACGGGGCAGAAACACAAAACAGTGTTGCAGTGTGATTAAACCGCTAATAGGTAAGAACAACAAAAGCTAAAGAGCAGGACTTTTCCTTCGGGGGAGCCACTATAGGGGCAGATGGACTCCGCTAAGTTCCCACTCGCTGACATAAGAGAACTGAGACGGACAGGGGCCACACTGCCTTATATGCCCTTGGGTATAGAGACAAGAGGGCATGCAGGGCACAGGCATGGCTCCACTGGTTGGTTCCAAACCTGCAGGCACGAGGCACATGTGCACCATGCATAAGGTTCACATAGATGATAGCCAAAGCACTGTCTTATTGTGTGTTCCACTTCCCCCATCTACTACCTAACAATGTTCCAGAGACAAGAGCTGCTGTGGAATTACATAGCAGAAAATGAAATATAGCTCCACGCAGGGCATTTACAAAGCATTGATCTAGGAGTGATAAACTAGAAATTTAGTATTCAGATATGAATATCTCACCGTGGCCATGATCAGATGCTATAACAGTGCTGAGGAAAATTAGGACATTTTAAGCAAAAATGAAATAAAAAAGAATCAAATTATGGGTCCACAGGAGAGACTCAGACGTAAATAACGAAGTGAGTGGGTAATACTGTACCAGTGAATGCTTCCAGACATCTATGCCAGCATTCTCCAGTTCCTGAGTGCAGTTTGTGCTGATCATTGAATCAAAAGTCCTTAACACCTGCATGGAAACCCATACAATCCATCAAGATTACATGCAATTTACTATGTTCCCATCTAAATGCTACTTTCACACACACCTCTAGTTTGTACCTATTCTTTTCTTGTCCTGTTGCAATCAAACAAAAGTTATGGATTGTGTGAGCGTGCCCATAGTTCTGTAACTACATGGTAATTAGGGCAAACTACTTTAGTGAAAAAATGGTTATTAACCTTACATTACTACTGTTCTTTGAGAGGTGTTGCACATGTCCATTCCACTCTTAGTGTGTGTGCGGGCGCACAGTTGCCAGAATTTTTTCCCTTAGTGGTACCTGTTGGGGTGGTTCAAGCACACTTTGCTGGTGCTGGTATGAAGGGCCAGCAGACCGTGAGCCACCTCAGTTTCTTCTTTCTGGAGACTCCGATGAAGAGGGGTTGGAGGGGGGTGGAGGGTCGTGGAACAGACATGTGCAATGCATCTCGAAGAACAACAATTACGAAAGGTTAGCAGCTGTTTCTCTTCTTTGAGTGATTGCACATGTGCATGCCACTGTTGGCGACTCCCAAGCAGTTAAACAGACACTGGGATTGGAGTCCGTGCACACACAGAATGTAGTACAGCTCGACAAAATTTGGCATCATCTCTTCAGTATTGGCTGATGGTAGGGTGACCAGACAGCAAACGTGAGAAATCGGGACAGGGGGTGAGGGGTAATAGGAACCTATATAAGAAAAAGACCCAAAAATCGGGACTGTCCCTATAAAATCAGGACATCTGGTCACCCTAGCTGATGGGGTAATGGAAGGCGAAAGCACACACCAATGACCAGGTAGCTGCTTTACAAACATCCTTAATAGGGCCTTTTTTGAAGTTGGGGGAAGGGATGCAGGGGTCTGCCACAGCCCATTAACTTGATCCAGAATGCCCTCACTGAGAGGCAGGGCCACTCTGGAAGACCTACAATGCTAAAATATTGACCAGATGGTGAGAGGATTCTTTACCTTCCTCTACCTGTATGCCCAGACTTAAGGCCACCCTCTGACAATTCTTGGTGTGCCTTATAGTCATCTGGTGCAGGCAACATGCCCACTCCTGAGACTGCATCATCACGGGGGGAGGAAGAGGATGTCAGAACTGGCTGTAGACGCTCTTCTTCCATTTCTTGATCTATAGGGTCTTGTTGAGCTGGCTCTTGATGTCCTGTATTGGGCTTGGTACTGGAGTCAGGAATCGGTGCGGTCTAGTGGGTAGGTGCCACATGCCTTTCCGATGCCACGGAAACCAGGGAAAGCCCCCTTGGATTCCAAAGATGCCATTCGACTGGCATAGGCCCCCAGTGACCTCCTGGCCAACCACTCGATGGTACTCCTGTGACCCAATCTATGGAAGGGTAGAAACATCTAGAGGAGGGATAGCAAATGTGACTCAAAGGATGGGAAATATAGGACCCAACTCTTGATTCACAAGATAACTCTCCTTCCACTGACCGTGGATGCACCGTTCTAGACAGAGCCGGCGACTGGTGCCAAGGTGCAGAGGCCCACAGAGAAATAAACATTGCAAGTTTTCCCTTTGACCGTACCAAAGGGCAAGCTGCCAGTGGTACATAAAGCTGGCATGGTACTGAGCATTGTAGCAATCCTGCTGGTTCTCCTGTGTCCACTGGCACTGACAGCATCAACTCTTGTACTAGGGCAATACTGGCACTGACATGGTCAGGAGGACCCTGGCAGCTGCAAATGCCTCTGGTGTGGTCCGTACTGAGACAATGTCGGTACGGTGTGGTGCCACAGATGTGGAAGGAGCTCCTTCTGGCTCTGGACTCGACGGAACCTGCTAGGCACCAGAGTCAATGGTGCCATCTTGTGCAGTACCAAAGCAGAGGAATGCCTAGACTTCGACAGCATTCTACTCTTTTCCCCCATGCTTAGCAGAGTTTGGTGCCGAGGACCTTCCTCCCTTGACAGTCTGCTTCTTAGGCACTGGAGATAGCGAATGGTATTGGGACTCAGGCACGGTAGGAGGCGCACTCTTTACCGACACCGAGGCATTCAGTGCCGAGTCTGACTGACCTGGATCAGATGCAGGTCTCAAGGCTGCCTCCGTGAGCAGAAACTTGAGCATGGCTTCTCAATCATTCTTCATGTGATGCTTAAAGTCTCTGCAAATTTGGCGATGCTCCCCAATACGAGCTTCCTTAGGGCACTTCAAACAACTTGAGTGCAGGTTGCTCATGGGCATAGCCTTATTGCAGGAACTTCAGGGCTTGAATCAACTGGGAATCAACCAAAACCCTCAGATGGGGTAAAAACCAAACTAACTAAACACTAATAACCTTAATGCTGGTGCCAGAAGCATGTGGCAGCACAGGGCACTTGAGCCACCCCCATGGGTCCCACGGAGGGAAAAATTTCTGGCAACTGTGCGTGGGGTGTGCACACACCAAGAGTGGAATGCTCACGTGCAATCACTCGAAGAACTGATTTTGCTCAAACTTTTTTAAAAAGTCCTGAACTGAGATAAGGCAAAGAAGGTGCCAGCCCAAACACATGCTCTTCTAGTGAGATCCATTGCGTATGGGTGTCAGTGCAGGAATGTGCTTTGTTCATTGTGGGGATGTCCACAATAGGCTTTTCTCCCAAAGTTTCAACTGGGCTAGCAAAGGAAGTGCCCCCAGCAGGCTGACCTCTGTGCATGTCACTGCCCTGTTGCCCCACCCAAGGCAGCAGAACAGCACTGGTTTTACTCTCTCTGAGCCTCTGACAGTTACAGAGACTGGGACAAGGATGTCTAAGGTATTTGGGCCAACAGCAAATACTTTTGTCCTGTATCCTTATAATTTCCTCCTCCTTCTCTTAAAAAACTAGGACATTAAATAGAAACGATAATGGTGAATTAACCATTATTAAAGAAGTTGCACAGTCAAAATCAGAGTCATGAAATGCAGGGGTTAAAGGCAAGCTGTAAAAGGGGAGAAAAAAAACAACAAGGATTTTCTCTGCTTAATTCTGACATTAGAAATTCAAGTGCTGTGTACTCCAGAAGATACTGTTGACTGGAGGCCTAGGCCTGATCTAAACACAAGTTAAATCAGTTTATCAACCCTGTGATAGTTGGGAGATGTGTGTATCAGATTAGGAATTCCATTTTTATTTTGTGAATGAGATTGTAACAGTTCTTGTGGATTAGAGCGGACATTTTGTAGCAGAACGTGGGTCTGGAAAACTGTGACAGAGCCTTCAAGGGACATCAACGCTTAACGACTCTTTACTACAGAAACAATAGGAGTTCTGCTGACAGGGACACTGACTTCGAATGGACCCTGCCTAAAAGCCTGTGGAGAAGAGGGGGTTGGAGTCAGGAAATTCCCCAGTGGAAGTGAATGGGCAAGAGAGTTCAAAGAATGGTTTGAAAGGAGACCGCTCTGTGAAAGGGAACCATCCCATGGCTATCAATATGGGCTGGTCCCTGCTCTCTGGACGGACACATCTGTTGTGACTGGATTCAACCACTGAATCCCATGCACCTCTAAGCTTGCAGGTATGGATAGTGACTGGTCACTGTTCCTAGCTAGGTTTCTCAGGCTCCCTCTGAGATGCAGACTCTGTCTGACAGCCTTCTTGGGCAGTGAGACCTTGGAATCAGAGCAACAGCCCACCTAAGCCCCCCGTGCTTAGACAAACTCCCCCCAGACTCCAGCTTGGCTATGTGAGCTCTGATTTCCTAGTTACAACCTTCAGGGACAATGTGGCAGTAACGCAAGTAACTCAGGCTTTGCAAAGGAGTTTCTTATACTTTAGTCTGTAACTCTTTCGTGCTTGTTTCAGATCTATGGAAAACAAACTCCTGAATGCAATCCCCCATCTGACCTCACCACTCCCAAGAGTCCTGGGATTGGTACAAGTTCTTAGGGCTCACCATCCCACTGGCGTTCCTACTTCTGACAGTGCAGTGGAGGACCCCTTCACAGAGAGCAGCTTCCTTGTAAAACTGTCTGTTCCCTCTCTTACTAATGAGCTTCTGCCAGGGAACATCCAGGCTCCAAAACATACATCCATGTGCACACAACTTCTGGGTAGAAAGTCCATTCAAGGTCAGTGGCCCTTCGGTAGAACCCTCATTGTTCCTGTATGGGAGAGTTGTTCAATGCTGATGTCCCTTGAATGCTCTCTCACAGCTTTCCAGACATAACCCTTGCTACAAAATGTATGCACTA
Organism: Trachemys scripta elegans; assembly: GCF_013100865.1. Classification (NCBI taxonomy): domain Eukaryota; kingdom Metazoa; phylum Chordata; order Testudines; family Emydidae; genus Trachemys; species Trachemys scripta. The sequence continues at coordinate 8,782,584 of NC_048302.1, forward strand.
ATCCACAAGGACTATAATCATACATGGCATTCACAAAACAAAAATGGAATTCCTAACCCAACAGACACATCCCCCAGACTGTCACAGAGCTCTTGTGTGGGCACTCATTTTAGCTTAAGTTAAGTTAAAGAAATGCAAGGCACTCTTAGACTGAAGAGCATCCACACAAGGAGGTGGCTCTGATCTAACTACAGCAACTTCAAACCCATTTAATTAAGTTGGTGTGAGATGTGTACAGACACGGCCCCAGTAAAATAACATCACAAAAGTGAGAGGAGTGAATGCTGAGTAACTGACAGACTGTTTAGAGTTCTGTTTTTGTTTACACCTATTTAACGCTAGCGTCTAATGAAAATTTGGGAGGAAGTCTGTGAATAGATTCAACACCCCTTGTGTTGTGGTTAGAAAGCTGACAATGCACATCTCCTGACAACCTCAAGAAGTCTTCCAGCAAAAAAACAGGGAGGAGCAGACATGTCATTCCTGTTATTTCTAAAGAAAAAAACATTGACAAAAACCTAGACATTTTTTACTTATAGGGCTCAAGTGCAATGTTTAGAAATCCTTTAATAGTGACCTTTAAGGTTCCTACAGGTGTAATAAGTAGCCCACATTACAGACACCTTCCCTAGTATTTTCTATTATTTTCTGTCTAGCTCAGTATTCTGTTTTAGACCATAACATACAAAACATGCTACATGGCCCAGTTATTACTGGAAGTTTAATTTTTGTATCTCTTGGTATTGAGATTTTAACTCTGTAATTTGAATGTTGCATTACAACTTTTTGTATGTTATTTATATTACTAAGTCAAATCAACTTCTCTAAATTCATGTGATCAGCCACAACAAACTGCAAGTTATTCTGCCCAGCAATTTCATTTGGCTCAGAGGCTCAAAATGCGTTCAGCCATTTAGGGCACAGAAAGCATCTATGCTATTTTTAACTGGTACTGAGATCACTGGAGAAGTAAGCAACAGTGGATATTATGATCTGTTGTACCTTGTCATGACGTATCAGTAAGGATGTCTTTGATCCCAGTGTGGAAAGGATTCCAGCTATCTCCACAGCAATGTATCCAGCACCAACAACAACACTGCGCCTGAGGAAAAGCAGCATGATCACACATACAGCATCAGAGATAACAGAACAGACCTTTGGCACTGGTTCTTACTGCTTGAACGAAAGGACAAGGTGTCTCCTATAATCCAGACATGTCTTGGTTCTGGGACTATTTCACATGTGACGTTGCACCCCACCGCTACATTATATGTTCTTTCCAATGATCTCAGGCTTTAACTCAACGGCCACATATGTTGTAAACCTACTTTATTAACTACATGCTACAAGAAAACCAACTCACAAAATGAGCCATCTTACATTGCGTTTTGATGGGGTATTGATATGGTTACCATGACAGTTGTTTTTGGCTCACTTACAAAGCTACGATTTTAAGTCAAGTCAATAAAGGAAGATTGAAAAGGAAAGCAAGATGCCATTTAAGGGTCAGGCACGGGTGTGTGGCTGCAGAGTGGTTATGCCAAGCAAAAGTTGGCATCCTCTCTTGGGCGGGCAGGGACACTCTTGTCCATTGACATTGGGTCAGGCAGGAGACCAGGGAGTTGGAGGCAGGGTGAGTGAAACAGGCAAAATAGCAGGATCAGCCGAGGCATCCTCAGACAAGCCACCAGGGAGCCTGTACAAGATGCCTGGGCACAATGTCAATCCCGGGGCTGAGACTCGGTTGGCCTGTCAGCCATTATTTTCTGCTCCAAATGGAGAACCTAAGAAAAGCTAGAAGAAAGGCACAGACACCAACACAAAGAACAGGATGCCATGCTCTGGATGGAGTCTCTACAGTTTCATATCTTTCCCTCGTTCATGGGAATGAACCAGTCTCTCCCAGCCTCTCAGTCTTCCCATAATCCCAAGGGCGCTGTCCATAGGTCTTAAATCATTGCAACCTCCTTCCTAAAGGCAGATTGTCAGCAGGTGGGTTATGTTGTCACCACACACACTGGGGGCAGTGGTACATGTACTCACTAGCCAGTATTTTAGTCATGGGGACTATCCTTCTGGCTGTGAAGGTTGCATGGGACTCCCATACGGCTTTAACAGTAGCTGGAGAGAATGTGGCAAAGCAGTGCCAAATAAGTCACTCCTGCTTCTCCAAGGGCTTAGACCAGTGTGAACTACTGTCACTGATGACTAAAGCCTTGCAACCCATTATGACCTGACTACAAATGACAGGTTTGGGTCTGAAAACTACCCAACCTTCTTGGGATCAGGCCAGCTCTCCTCCTGCCCATGGGGTCGGCACAGCAGTGGCTGCGTGCCCTGCTTCTGCCACTCACTGCGCTGGGGAGTGAGTCTGACAGTGAGTTGCAATGCCTCTCCACAGCACATGAAAGACAAGCAGCAAAGATTCAAAGAGCCTTGTGCTGCTCTAACGTAGTTATTTAAAAAAAAAAAGTCCTGTATTTTAATAAACACAAGGCAAGGGGTCGGAATCACCTCTGTCCTGGCTCTTTCTGATCAGGTGGTGTTTTATACCCATTTTGCACAGGAATAAGTTACTGCACAGGGGCAGGGTACAACAAATTGAGTCCTGTGTGCTTTGCTTTGAGCGGCATGCTGAGAGCAGCCTAAGATAGCAGATTTTGCTACTGAGAGTCTATTTTTTGGTTTGCTTACCTGGGCAATTCTTCAAGTTCAAAAAACCCATCACTGGTGATTCCCAAGCTGGCACCTGCAAAGTAAATTTCACACAAACCGTGACATCAGGGCCACCCAGAGAATTCAGGGGGTCTAGGGCAAAGCAATTTCAGGGGCCCCTTCCATAAAAAAAAGTTGCAATACTATAGAATACTATATTTTCGTGGGGGCCCCTCTGGGGCCGGGGGCCTGGGCGGCCCTGCATGACATGCTCTCTCCCAGTAACAAAACTCTGCTTTTTCTTAGCAGCATTTGTGCATTTCAACACATTGTTTTGTTTAGGTTTACATTTCTTGCTGTTAGCATTTATCAGCTTTACATACAAACTAATCCCAAGCATACAAACATTTGACTTGTTTTTAAAGCTCATTTCCCCACTTCAACAGTGGAAGAGAAAGGGCACTCTTTACTTTGCAAAACTGAGTTTAGGATTGAAAGAAAGTATTGTAAGCAGAGCTTGAAAAACCTCCCAGACACCTGCTTGCCCAAAGAGACTATATGCCTAAGCCCACCACAAGAGCCATGTCCCTAAAGCTATGCAAATTTTATTTGCATTGACACATTTTCATTCTTCCCAATTAATCAGTTTGATCGCCCCACAAAAATCAGCTGAACTCCACTCGTTCCTCCTCAAATCCAATCAATTCTGCTCTCTCTACCCCCTCAAAATCCCCAATTCTGTTAACCCCAATCAATGCTGTCCCTCAAAGCGTGATTAACTCTGCTCCCTCGTCCCTGTAAAAGTCAGTCAGTTCAGTCTTGTCTTCATAGTAAAGAAAGTGTATTTTAACATGTTAGCTCACACATGTTACAGTCCTAGTGTAGTTGTAGTTTTAACAAGGTAAGTTGTAGTTTAACACTAGCTGTCACTTTGTACTAGCTGGTGGAGGTGAACACTAAGATTGTAATGGGTTACCTATCAGGCTTTAAACACACCTTTTTTCTAGTGCAGGCAGGACCTAAGAGGCTGCTCTATTCCTTGCCAAAATAACCGAGGGATGTCTACACTCCGAGCTGGGGATGTAATTCCCAGCGTGAGTTGACATACAAGCACACTCAGACACTAAAACTAGAGTGTAAGTGTCAGGAGGGGCTAGTCACCCCAAGTACAGACTAGTCCAAGAGGCTAAGCACATATTTGGGGTAGCTAGCTCCTCCCACCACTCATGCCACCGCGGCTACACTCTACTTTTAGCATGCTAGCTCAGCCAGAGCTAGTGCAGGTATGTTTTTTCAAGCTGGAATTTACACGTCTAGCTCAAAGTTTGACATACTCTTAGCGGTACCAGTGCTGATATGCTCCTTATCTTTCCTCTTCCTTGGGCTAAAGAAAGAGCAGTGCAGAAAACTGTTCCACTGTCTTCAGTCCCCCTCCTTTCCACAGAGGGAGCCGGTTATTCCTCAGCTCCATTCACTCACCAAAAAATCTCTATGTACCTCATGCACGTTGGAGAGTTTGATTTTCAGGCTGTGGTTTTAAGTAACAAAACAGGGAAAGGTAGAGCAGATACTGAAACCTGACTGATGACCTCTAATTTCTTTTCCCCCTTAAAAAACTAAACCAAAATAACACATTAAGATTATAATGAAAGGGTTTCCAAATATTTTTATTGAGGACATTCAGACGGTATGTAAGGTTTCAAAACTACTAAGATCAATACCAGTTTTACTTCTTTAGAAAATAAAAAATCCTTCTTTACATATTATATATTTTTTTAAACTTTAAAATCATCAGGGATGTCCAGACTGATTTCATTGTGTGTGAGGGTTTCCTAAAATTCTCAGGGGAGGTATAATGAGTGTGCTCACACCAAGTGGGAAGGGCCTTGAATTTTTAACAAAGACTTCCCACCTCTCAATTGCATCTGAAGAAGTGAGGTTCTTACCCACGAAAGCTTATGCTCCCAATACTTCTGTTTGTCTTAAAGGGGCCACAGGACCCTCTGTTGCTTTTTACAGATTCAGACTAACATGGCTACCCCTCTGATACTTGACACCTCAATTGTTATTCAGCGAAGTTAAATAAGTATTAATAAAAAAAAAAGTTTCAAGCAGGGACTAGAAATCCTTTTGCTCAGCTTTCTAGCTCTGGACTGTTGATACTAGCTCTTCAGTCACCATAGAACTCCAGTAACTCCTCACTTAAAGTCGTCCCGGTTAACGTTGTTACGTTGCTGATCAATTAGGGAACATGCTCGTTTAAAGTTGTGCAATGCTCCCTTCTAATGTCGTTTGGCAACCGCCTGCTTTGTCCACTGCTTGCAGGAAGAGCAGTCCGTTGCAACTAGCTGGTGGGGGCTTGGAACCAGGGTGGACCGGCAGCCCCCCCATCAGCTCCTGCTCACCTAAGTTCCCTGTGCGGCAGCTGCCCAGCAGGCTAGCAATTGCCAGCAGTTCAGCTGTCCCTCCCCCCACTGCCATGTGCTGCTCCTGCCCTGTGCCTTGAAGCTGCTCCCCGAGACTCCTGCTTGCTGTGCTGGGGGGAGGAAAGGAAGAGGGGGACTGTCAGGGTGTCCCCCTGCTCCTGCACCCCACTTACCCCATCTCCATAGAGCGGGGGGGGGGACACACGACAGGGCTCAGGACGGAGGGAGCATGCTGGCAGCAGCTGCGGTCTCAGCAAGCTGATCTAATTAACAAGGCTGTGTACCTAAGAGTGGGGTCAGCGTACTTAAAGGGGAAATGCGCATCTCTCTCTCACACACACGGTGTGTGTCTGTCTGCGATGCTGTCTCCCCTCCCTCCATTCCTGATGCCTTGTAGAGCGTGAGAGTTAACCCTTGAGGGTTCAGCCAATTGCTAGTTCATCATTTAGCAGTAAGGCATTCCTTGGGAAATATCCCACCCTCTGACTCCTCCATCTCAACCAAGCTTCACAATCATCATCACTGTCTAATTTGTTTAAAACTTATACTGTGTGTGTGTGTGAATATATATATATATATATATATATAGTCTTGTCTGGTGAAAAAAATTTCCCTGGAACCTAACCCCCTCATTTACATTAATTCTTATGGGGAAATTGGATTTGCTTAACATCGTTTCACTTAAAGTCGCATTTTTCAGGAACAGAACTACAACGTTAAGTGAGGAGTTACTGTATGATGTCAAGAGTGAAGCCTGCTTGGTGTATGCAGTCCCCTTACTGACACACAGATTGTGCAGAATCTCAGCTTTCATTATTATGAAGTACATTTTTAGTCCTCATGGGTGCAAAAAATATGTTTAAAATGTGAGCCAATGCAGTGAGCTCTGCCTGAGACTACAAGGACTGAGAGCTGTGAACTCTCCTGCCATCATTAATCTCATTTGAACGTAAACGCTAAAGGCCAGAGATGGCACTTCACAGACAAAGGTAACTATTTTGTTGAGGGTCATTCTAAGAGCTGAAACAGGAAATAGATTGAGAAAGAAGCTCTCAAAGTGGTGTGAATTAGGAGCTGCTGCCAGGAAGGAAATACCAAGAGAGGAACAGAGAATACACCCTCAAAGCCAGGGTAAGAAAATAAACAGACAGGAGGCTGGGGAAAGGGAAAAAAACAAAGGGCAGAAACAGCAGGAGTCCTCTCAAAAGGGAGCAGATTCTCCACGCAGTGATACTGAATGTGACAGTAAATAATAACTAAGTTTAATCACTACATAACGGCCACACTCTACCTCTGATCTTTGTGCAACTCTCATTGACCTCAGTGGGAGAGCCACTGTGGATTAAAAGGAGTATTAGGTTATACATTCAGACCCAGTCCATAAATTTGGAACTCTCTACCAAATGGGTGGGACACCACTGCCACAGAGCCTTCCAGTCTACTCAGGATCCAATTTTTCTAACAAGCAGGACAAAAAACCCGTTAGCTTTCAGATCTTTCTATATCATAAACGGGCACGAGTGCTCCCTGTCACTCTGCGCACCCTTTGCAGGTATGTCCACCCTCAGCCTGCTAAGTCTGGAACAGTCTCTCTCATTTCCACAGCCATAACAAACCAGAATGGTTTTCATAAAAGATGCAAAGTGATAAAAGCTTCAGGTAGCAAAGTTCAACGTCCATGCTGAACGAATGCGACTTCTGGGCTGACCTAAATGTTGCATCAGTTCCTTCCTATTTTGTGGAAAGGTATTTTAAGTAAAAGCAGAATTGTTTAAAGGAGAACAAGCTGCGCAAGACCCTACATTTAGTGTCTGACATTCAGTGACACGCATATTGCCCTCATAATAAGCAGATTAGCAGTTTTGAACAGGCAGATCCAATTTAGCTTAAGGGAAAATTGGCAAACACGGTGTCTGTCCAAGTCACCTGTGGAGCTGCTTGAAGCACACCTTACAAACCTTAACTGATGGTACCAAGGATCCTGAGCTGGAGCCTCATCCAAAGTTCACTGAAGTCAGTGGGAATCTTTCCACGGACTCCAGAAGGCTTTGGATCAGACCTCTTTCTATGTAGGCCAGAGTTCCATTTATAAGAGGCAGGGAACAGTAAAATGCTGAGAACAAATGTACTTTCTAAGGGTACATTCTATATAGACCACTGAGGCCAGAGAGACTAGAGTGTACTGGAGCTACACTATTTGCACTGGAAAAATAGGAAGTCCTATTGTAACTCATATGAAATCTCCTCCCACAGGAGTACTTGCATGCCATGATGTTGATCACAATATTCAAAGACTTACCAGGGATTTCACTGTCAGGGGTAACTGATGGTCGCCCACCAGTAGCTATAAGGATGTGGGGAGCTGTGTATTTTTTACCATTGACTTCTACCGTAGGCTCAGGATCAGACGTAAAAGCTGCATGGCCATGAATGGTTTCTATGTGAGCCTATAAAAACAAATTTTAGATTGTACTGTTATTCTATAAATCACAGAACCAGATGCTAGAGAAAGAATGAACCTTTCCTAGTTATCAAAGCAGAAAAGTAGTAAGACAGCTCTCAGATTCAGCATTTCAATTTCTGAAAAGTGCTACTAATGGCCTACATTTTCAAAAGTGATTAGTGATTTTGGGTACCCACTCCAAAAAATGCTCAAGAACCACCCTCTAAAAATCAGGCCCCTTTACGATATCTCACGTGAGCACCTAAAATCATGAGCCAGTTTGAAAACGTAGGCCTACGCTCATCTAGTAATCTGAAATGTTTGTAAATATAATGAAAGCCTTCAATCTGCACCACAAGCCACTGCATGTTATGGAGAGCTAATGAAGATTAAACTCCAGCAGCTAAAACATGACTAAGCTGGTAAGAAACAGTGACTTACTGTAACTGTGGTTCTTCGAGATGTGGTCTAGACACGTATTCCACGCTAGGTATGTGTGCACCGTAGACAGAGGATTTTGCCTAGCAGTACCAGTAGAGGGACAGTGGTCATGCCTTGTGGCCAAAACCCGTCCCCTGGCTAGATGAGGCAGTGTCACACCAACCCCCCATGAATTCCTTTGCACCAACTCCCAGAAACTAGACTCGGATGCAAAGGGGATGGAGCGTTGGTTGTGGAATACACATCTGCATCACATGTAAAAAAAAAAAAAAAAAAAAAAGTCAGTTACAGGAAGTAACCGTTTCTTCTTCAAGTAGATGCAGCCATGTATTCTACTTAGGAGACACAGAAGCAGCGTTCACAGGAGGTGGGGCTCAGAGTCTATTTAAACAAGGACTGCAGGATCATCTTCCAAAAGTTTGCATCTTCTCTGGATGCTGCAGTAATGGGATAATGGTTCATACATACATATATATCGATGACTATGTGGCAGCTCTGCAAATATCCAATATTAAGTGGTTACTTAAGAATGCTATTGATGTAGCTCTCGCTCTCATAGAATGACCTCACACGCAGAGGGGGCCTACCCAAAACTGTTTTGTATGCAAAAGTTATCCACCTAAGAGACCGTCTGTGAGGAGACTGCCTGTCTCTTCACAGTCTGCATATAACACAAACAGATGCGGCAAACCACAAAAAGGTTCAGATGATGTTTAGCCTTTTCTCTAATGTCTAACATGTGACGATGCTGTCCCTGTGGAGATGAGTGCGGCTTAGGAACAAAAACACAGGCAAACATACCGCCTATTTAAATGAAACCAAGACACCACTCTAGACGCAAATTTTGGGTGAAGTGGCAATGTCACTTTTTCTTTGGAGAATTGCACGTAAGGAGGCTCTGCCATCGAAGCCTGCAGCTCACACACTCTCCTTGCAGATGTCATTGCCATGAAGAATGCAGTTTTTTTCTCATAGAGAGGAAAGGGGCAAGATGCCAGAGGATTGAATGAAGGTTCCATCAGAGCCGCTAAGACTGTGTTAAGGTCCTATAAGGGACCAGTTCCTGCACTGGCAGATGGAGACGAAGGATTCCTTTTAAGAAACTAGCCATCACAGCACTGGAAAATACCAATCTTCCACGAACGGGTGGATGAAAGGCTGAGATCACCACTAGATACTCCCTCAATAAGCTAAATGGAAGGCCCAACAGCTGAAGATGCAGCAAATACTTCAAGATGTCTTGGATACTACCCAGCATTGGCTGAACTCCACAGGCCAATGACCACATAGACAAACCTTTTCACTTTTTCAAACAGGCCATCTTGGTAGATGGTTTTCTATACTGAGTAGGACTTGTCGAACAGACGACAAACATCACTCTTCCTCTTCATTCAACCACGAAGCAGCCGAGCAGTGAGATATAGGGAACTGAGCGCAGGATGCAAACGTGATTGTGAGAGTAGGTCAGACTGGAGAGGAAAGCATATGGGAGGCCAAATCAACAGTGCAAGAAGGTCAGAAAACCAACACTGCCTCGGACATGACGGTGCAATGAGGATGACGTTGGCCTGATCTGCTTTCAGCTTGAGGATGATCTGTGGAATGATCAGAGTCAGAGAAAAAGCATATAGGAGAGTTGACTGCCAGCTGACGTGGACGGCATCACTCAGGGAGCCTGGGCAAAGGGCCCCCACGAGTGCAGAATAGACTACATTTCCTGTTGTCCCTTGTAGCGAACAGGTTGATCATCGGCATGCCCCAAGCAGCAAAGATGACTTTCAGAACATGGACTTCACTGACCACTTGTGACTCAGGGAAAAATTCCTCCCAAGATGGTCCGTGAGATGATTCTAGACCCCGGGGAACTGACTGGCTATCGGAGTGATATTCTCTTCAATGCAGAACAGCCACAGCCTGACCACCTCTTGGTGTGTGCTCACCCTTGTCGGTTCACATAATACATCACAACGCTATTGTCAGTAAGTATGTGAACCATTGAACCTTTGATGCAGTCTAGGAAAACATGACCAGCAATGTAGATGGCCCAAAGCTTCCTGCTCCAACTGATCACAGACCCTGAACCTTCAGCGACCCCAGACGCTCTCCCCAACCTACCAGGGAGGCATCGGTGACAATAGTCCTGGTTGGTAAGGGCCGGACAAAGGGAATGCCCTGACATACATTCTCCTGATACATCCTCCAGTGCAAGAAGTCCAGGGTCAATGGAGGGAGGCAGACCAACCTGTCTAAGGGATGAAGGGCCAGATGGTAAACTGTTCTGGGCCATATCTGAAGAAGGCGAAGGCATTGAAGAGGGCAATCTGTGCATTGACCCACCTGTGTGTATGTGGACATGTGGCCCACAGGCCTCAGACACATGAGAATTGTCATGGAAGGTTGAGACTGCAGCGTGAGACAAAGGTGATAAAAGTGTCTGGAAAAGGTCAGTCTACAAAACTACTCTTGGACTCTATTAAGATCCCAATTAATTCAATTTTCCAAGTAGAGACCAATGTTGACTTTCTGATGTTCAGTAGGAGACACAGACAGTTGAGTAAATGCAGTGTGATGCATACATGAGAAAGGACTTCTTCTCTGGACCTGCCCCTTAGTAGCCAGTCATCTGGAGGTATGCCATCACCACATCCACACATTTGGTAAAGACCCGGGGAGTGGAAGACAGACCAAAAGGAAGGGACGTGTACTGAAAATGATGGTTAGCCATGACAAACCAAAGAAATCTTTTGTGGTTTGGGCCAGAGCAGCACCGCCTCATATAGCCATGGAAGGGGCTATGGCCACGAGGTGTGAGCACACCCCTCTAGGGATACGGCTAGGCAAAATTCTCTGGGTTCAGTGCACTTGGCGTGCACAAACACCTAAGTAGAATACATGGCCGCATCTACTCGCGGTAGTGTGCACCATCACCTTATACAGACTGGGGGAACAGGAGGAAAAAATGGCTCTCACTGGTTAATGAAGTGGGAATCATTCTTAAAACCACAGAAATGTGCTTTGGCACAGGAGAAGGGTTTTTATAACTATTGGGAACGGAACCTGCACTGACCAAAGATAAAAAACCAAGCTAAACTCTCTTGGAAAGCCTTCATAGGTTCTGGGAAAATATGACAGTTTACAGGGGCATAGAAGAGGCTCTGTAATTTTAAGATCTGTTACTTGTACATGAACCAAAATTTACAAACCTTGTTTAAGTTATTTTGATAGATCCCATTCAGGCGGCTCACATAAGCATCACGCTTTTCTTTAATCACTCTGCAATAAAATGTAGTCACTGTCACTATATAAGCTTTTACTCACTGCTAATAAGAATACACAGCAAAAAAAATGGCGGCTAGCTTTAAAATCCAACCTCATTAGATATGCAAACACAAAAAGGTCATCGGATAAAGTCAATGAAAACGCTGCAGGGATGTGGGAGGGACAGGAAGGGGGGTTCAGGGGCATGGAGCACATGAAACAAACCACTATATAGCTGGTTATGTCATTCATGACAAGAGGTTTTCTTGAGCAAGGCCCAGAGCTTGCTGGCAACTGACTCCCCATCCTGTATGGCACTGGCAAAACTGTCCCATGGGCCCAGGCATTCCACACTGGCTATGAGGAACATGGAACCAAACTGCAAGCAACTGAGTAAGCCTTGTTCCTCCCCCAGGGCACCTAGGGCATTATAAGCGGACATGGTCTCAGAAAAGAACTGCTTATACATGGTCACAGCGAGAGAACTGCTTATACGTAAAGAAAATACAATATTTACATAAAATGTATTGTGCTTTAAAAGGATAAATGTAAACAAGACTTTGCCACCTGGAATACAGAATCTTAGACGTACCGCCAATTAAACTTCACATTGGGGGTTTCAAAGCCATAATCGGCATGATCATGGATGAATTCAAAGTGGACAGCTGTGTTCCACATCACCTGTCACAGAGGTAAAGAGAACAGTAATTCAGCACAGCATTAATGAAAAAAGCATCAACTGTGTCTATAAAAAGCGACAAAGAGTCCTGTGGTACCTTACAGACTAACAGACGTATTGGAGCATGAGCTTTTGTGGGTGTCAATTGTGTCTAGTTATTCAAGCTGGATTAGGTGGAACAACTCAGTTCCATACATTACTATTTTAAATAGGCATTGTTTTATAAATAAGGGCGATGTTAGGCCTTAAAGACCCCAACGCCATGCAGCAGAAAGTTCCTGGAGGCTGTGTGTATGAGGCTGGCACAGTCTGCTCTGCAGGAGCAGGGCCACCACTGCACCATGCACTTGCCGTATTTAGGTCTACCTCTGCTTGCTGGTACAGAGGGGGGAGAGTTCCTAGACCTACTCCTTCTCTTTGGGGAGACTTGCACCACTGTTTGAACAGCCCTGTGTTCACCTTGACTGCAAGGAGTCAATTGTGTCTGGCCCCTGTGCAGGGGCATGGAGGAAGGAGGCTCCTGGCACTATACTCCACCCTTTGTGTGCTCACATAGAGCTACACAATCTAAACCACAAAGATTTGGAGGGGATTGGCGAGAAGAAACCTCATATCTAAGGCCCTACTTAATTTGTAATATTGCGGATCCCGCAATATTAGACTTCCACTGCAATTTGGCAGTGGGAGCCCTCGCTCTCAGCCCTGGGTGGCCGACAGCAGGAGCCCCCGCTGCCAACCCTTTGCCAAATTACCACAAATAATGTCATTACTTTCCCATGATTTTCCATGGATTGTCCGCAACTCAGCTGCAATTTTTTGACAATCATCTCGCGATTCAAGTAGAGCCTTACTCATATCTCTAGCACTAAGTTTATGTACACAGTAGTGTTAGGAAAAGTGGCCTTTTTTGAGGTGTATCTCTTCATTTCTCATCAGACTTGAAATAGTACCATAGGAAAACAGCTTTTGTGAGACTAAGGAAAATACTAAAACAACAAATTCTGCTCACAGATACCCTGGTGTAACCTCACTAATGCCAATAGTGAGGTTAATAATCCATGGGCCTAAGAGCACAATTTGTCCTTTGGATATTCATTTTACCTAGAAATAGTCTAACCAGCCTATTCAGCCTTAGGCAAAAAAGCAAAGTAAGGATTGTGGAATGGAGTATTTTTGCAAGTGCCCCTAACTGTAGCTGCACCCTATTAAGTTTATCTACTCTCCCAACATCCGTGTTATGAAGAATTGGATACAGACACATGCATTTCAACACAAAGACAATATGAAAGAAGAAAAAAAATCTACCTTTTTTGGTACACATCCAACATTCACCTAAGAGAGAAGAATATTAAGTCTACATTTGTCATTATGATAATAAAATCAATACTTAGAAAATAGTAAGTCCACTAACTAAAGCTTCCCAAAATAGATGCCAATTCCGCACCTTTCTCCCACTCCCTACAATGCAGAAATATCAAAGTCATTTTGAGTTGGGCAAAGAGACATTCATGTTTGATACTTTAGTTCCTATTACCAAATTCAGAGGTTCCAATCCCACAGGGCTAACTCAGCCCTTCACCCTTCTAAAGTAAGTTAAAAAACATGTATCGTGCCCATTTTAAAGCTGTTGTTTTTCAATGGATTCTTAAGAGGATTTCCTGTCTGCTCAGCAAGGATAGTAAAGATTGCATAGCACTTTTTATAAAGGAATACAAATATAGCTCAGTGTCTTCAGCTAACACTTCCCCTCTCCCCACTACTGTGTAACTTTTGAGGTAGTGGCCAAGTGATCAGAGCACACAAGTGGAAGCCAGCTTTGAGTTCTAATCTCATTTGCCATGAGCTTTTTCAATGAACCCCTTTTGTGCCTCAGTTTCTCCAACTGTTAAAAATGTAACTATGCTAATATTGCTCTGATATCTTTCAAATGACTGGGTCAGCTTCTATGGGTTCACAACCTTCTGCCCTTGAAGCAAATTCATATTGAACACAAGGCCAGTGAACTCACAAACACGTCTTTGGGGTAATAAGCAGTTGTACACAGAGCAATATACCCAGGTCCCAGTCTGACAGCCTAAAACAGCAAGATTCCACCTTGAGACAAAGGCAAGATGCCAGACTGCTGAGGGGGTGCACTCAGAGGCCAGAAAAGGGGCAGACTTGTCACAAACCAAGATACTTACCAAACAGACCTGTTTAAACCAATCACTATGAAGCCACTCCCTCCTTTACTTCAGATTTATGCAACACTAGTTTGTTCACTCCTCAAAGTAGTTGTATTTCCTGTTTTAACTAGCTGGCAAGTGACATAAAATTCACCCTGACCTTAATTTTAGGAGTGGCAGAGATATAGGAAATACTAGGAGCTCACAGGAGATTAAATGAGGATTTTTCCTTCCGGTTATTGGCCCTATAATACAAATGTATTCATACTTTTCATTAAAAGTTTTCTTCCTAAAGAGCTTCATCAAAACTTTGCAGCCTTTTTCCTGTCAATAGGCAAGCAAGTACACATACACTGCACAGATCCGCCACCCTGTCTGAAGGAAAGGTACTTCAAAATACTTAAAACACTTTTTCAGGAGAATCTGAAAATAGACGTTTATTAAAATACCTACAGTTGCACCAGAACACAGCTCTGTACTCTGCTATATTCTCGTCATCTCTACTCTTTGCTTTTGCTAGCATAAGAAAGATTATTTTGTGTGTGTACCGTTTTATCTGAAAAACACAAATCCTCTATTTTATCTACTGTGAACCAGAACCTCAGCTTGTATATTCTGACTACACCAATTACGTCAATGATCAATCTGACCCTGTAAGTCAGAAATAAACGGATACTAACTAGCATTGTTTTAATAACAACTTCTGGTGAAACCTGAGTTTGGTAATATTCCAATGAAGTTACATTAGTTTTCACAACAACACTGTAGCACCATCACCTTCTATGTAAAAAGCTCTATATTCAGGACTTGATTCTGTTCTTAGAAAGGTCAGCAAATCTCTCTTAAATGTATGCTGATTTTACAAGATACGTTAAGATGGGCATCTCAAAGAGAGAGAGAAAAATCAGAGCCAATTTTTTTCTTAAAAATCCTACATTGTCTAATTAACTGGGGCAGCAGAGCAGAGTACATTGCTCATTTGGAATTCTGTTAATCTGTGCAAACTAAGGTGCTGGAAAAGCGTCTGTTGTGTTCTGAACAACACACAATTTTAAAATTGGTTGTAAGCTATTTTAATGTCTCCTATGTGTGGAGAACCTAGCACAGCAGGACACTGATCCTACCTGAGGGCTCTACAGTCTTGGTCCCACAACAATAAATATTATTATAAACATCAGCACCCCACACAAAAAATGGGGGCGGGGAATTCCTGGTCTTTCCTGGCTTTTGTCAGTTTGTTTCACACACTTTAAAATTAATAAGGCTCTATATTAATTAATTTCTAATATGTTTTCTAAACACACCCTTCTTCCTAAAAGAAATAGAAGGTAATGGTCAGCTGAAAATGCATCTGATTTGGAAAAAGTCTGACCTGGATGGGCCCCATCCCCTTATAGGCGTGTAAGGAACAATGACTATTGTGAAAATTCAGTAATACAGATCATCATCCATAAAGCCAGCTGTCCTCGTGAAGAAAGATGTGTGACCAATCTGAGTTGTGCAACACCTGACAATACCACTTTGTCGACGGGCTGGCATTGTCTCTATTTGTGACGGTCACTGCAGTTAAATAAAAGGGTTCAAACAAAGAGCTTACAGCCTAGCAGGCACTGGCACCACTAAACTGATGCTCACAGAGCAACGGTGGCATCCTGCCCCTCAGTGCATACAAACCACACCTGTTCTGGGAGCTCATTGCCCTTCTACAAGGCTAGACGAGTTCTGGAAAGAAAACCCCAGCTGGCCCAGATATCTGCCCCAGGATTACTCATTAGAGCCCCTCTTTGCAACATGTCGTCACCCCCATCTCCCCAAGCCACATCCATCCACATACCCCACACCCTCTAGCCACATCCATACACACACATCCACACCCCCAGCCATGTTCATCCACCTACACCAGGGGTTCTCAAACTGGGGGTCGGGACCCCTCGGGGCTCGCGAGGTTATTACATGGGGGGTTGCGAGTTGTCACCCTCCACCCCAAGTCCTGCTTTGCCTCCAGCATTTATAATGGTGTTAAATATATAAAAAAGTGTTTTTAATGCATAAGGGGGGTCACAATCAGAGAAGTGCTGTGTGAAAGGGGTCACCAGTACAAAAGTCTGAGAACCCCTGATCTACACACACACACACCATCCCCAGTCACATCCATCCACACACACCCCTACCCCCTCACCCCACCCCCATCCACACACACCCTGCCCCAGTTCCCCCACACCCTTCCCCCTCACCCTGCCCCAACCCCATCCATCCACACACACCCTGCCCCAGCCGTCCCAGCCCCATCCATCCACACACACCCTGCCCCAGCCCCCGCACACCCCTTCCCCCTCCCCCCAGCCCTCACACCCCTGCCCCACCCATCCCAGCCCCCCCATGCCCCAGCCCCATCCATCCATACACCCAACCCCAGCTCCACCACACCCTTCCCCCTCACCCTGCCCCACCCGTCC